>NW_022196728.1:0-267224 GCF_008641045.1 Pistacia vera | reverse complement strand
GATTGTCAGTGGCCTCAACCTCATGGGATCAGACCCTATTTTTATGACGGTAGATTTTTTGCATCTACAGTTTGGCGCCCACCGTGGGGCCCTGACAATCATCTATCAACGACGACTTACAACATGGGAGGCGACACGGAACTCCTTTTGACTGACAATGTTAATCAGAAAATCCCTTCACGATAAGAATTTTTTTCTTTTTTCTTTATTTTTCTTCGTTTGTTTTATCTATTCACATGCCATATTATATCTATTCGGCATATCGTAATTTATTTTATATTATATCCATTCAGTGAGTAGTATAAGACCTTGAAGCTCATATTATTGTTCTAAATTAATAATAGCTTCATATTATTGTTCTAAATTAATAGAATAATAATGTGTCAGAGTTTAAAGTGGTGTTCCTAAACCACTTGATTCATTGACTTTGCTTCAAAAATCTCTCTTCTCTAATCCTCTGTTCAGATAAGGCAATAGCTTCTGTCTCTAACCTCTCTACACGTGCCTTTTCACTTCAATCATCAAACCACCAGGTGGTCCGCCGCCGTCATTAGAGCTTTGTAATGCCTTACTCGCCACAAAACTAGTCAATTTGTTCATTCAAGAAGATGCCGCAATACGCTAGCATCTCCAGGACCTCTACTCCATTAGAAGCCCAAAAGTGAATCACGTGCCCACTCAACTTCAACTGGTTCAGCTCCGACATAGAAAGTAACACCTCTCTTTCTACTCGGTCTAGCAAGCATGGGTGGCAACACTTGAAGGGGAAAGGTATATGTCATTGTCTCCTTTTAACTACCACTCTATTCGGTTAAATCTTTCTTTATTCGGCCCATTACTTAAATACATACAGCTCATTTTTCCATTTAGCTCACTCTTTATTCAGTCCATAACACATGCACATCATGCATATTAACTCTCCATTCGACTATTTGCTTAAAACATGCATGCCATGCATGTCATTGCTCAAGCTTCAATCAAATATTTTCAACTACAAAGTCGGTCACGCCGACTGGGCCACATAGCCCTCAAAGGTTTCAACTGCAAGTCGATCATGCCGACTCGACTACAAGCTCCATACAAGCTCCATTTGGCATACGCCATCGGATCGGTCTTGCCCGATTCACGGATTTACACCTTCGAATCAACTTTGCTCGATCCACGGATTTACACCTTCGGATTGACCCTGCCCGATCCACGGATTTACACCTTCGGATCGATCCTACCCGATCCACAGATTTACACCTTCGGATCGGTCCTGCCCGATCCACGGATTTACACCTTCGGATCAGCCCTGCCCGATCTACATATTTACACCTTCGGATCGACCCTGCTCCATCCACGGATTTAAACCTTCGGATCGGCCCTGCCCGATTAATGGATTTACACCTTCAGATCGACCCTGCTCCATCCACGGATTTACACCTTCGGATCGGCCCTGCCCGATTAATGGATTTACACCTTCAGATCGACCCTGCTCCATCCACGGATTTACACCTTCGGATCAGCCCTGCCCGGTCCACGGATTTACACCTTCGGATCTGCCTTGCCCAATCCATGGATTTACACATTCGGATTGGCCCTGCTCGATCCACGGATTTACACCTTCGGATCGACCCTACCGGATTCATAGATTTGCACCTTCAGATCGACCTTGCTCGATCCACGGATTTACACCTTTGGATAGGCCCTGCCCAATTTACGGATTTACATTTTCGGATCGACCCTACTAGATCCACGGATTTACACCTTCGGATCGACCATGCTCGATTCACAGATTTACACCTTTGGATCGGCCCTACCCGATTCACGGATTTATACCTTCGGATCGACCCTGCTCGATCCACGGATTTATACCTTCGGATCGGCCCTGCCTGATTCAGGGATTTACACCTTCGGTCGGCCCTGCCCGATTCACGAGTTTACACCTTCGAATCGGCCTTGCCCGATTCACAGATTTACACCTTCGAATCGGTCCTGCCTGATTCACGGATTTACACCTTCGGATCGGCCCTGCCCGATTCACGAGTTTACACCTTCGAATCGGCCTTGCCCGATTCACGGATTTACACCTTCGGTCGGCCCTGCCCGATCCATGAGTTTTACACTTTCGAATTGGCCCTACCCGATTCACCAGTTTACACATTCGAATCGGCCTTGCCCGATTCACGGATTTACACCTTCGAATCGGCCCTACCTGATTCACGGATTTACACCTTCGAATCGGCCCTGCCAGATTCACGGATTTACACCTTCGAATCGACCCTACCTGATTCACAGATTTACACCTTCGAATCGGCCCAGCCCGATTCACGAGTTTACACCTTCGGATTGGCCCAGTCCGATTCACAAGTTTACACCTTCGATCGGCCCAGACCGATTTATAGATTTACACATTCAATCGTTCCAGACTGATTGAAGGACTTGCACCTCAAATCGCAAGTCATCGACCCAATCCACGCAACGATCCATCAGACCTAACGAGCTGCTATCACTAATCCGCTCAGTCTGCACTCATTCGATTAAATATACTCTCTAAGCTAAATACTCTTTAACTTAGAGAGTGGGGGGCTAACTGTTAGGGTCAAAAATCGTATTGGGCTTGACGAGGCCCAATAACAAAATAAACATGTCACGGCCCAAGGCCTCAACCCAATCTCGATTGGGCCTACCCTTAAAATCACTTTGGGAACTACCCACTCTATGAGTTGGGCTATCCTATAAGTTAAGCTAAACTGGGTTTCAGCCCATAAATAGGAAATTAGAATCTCATTCTATTTCCTCTTCTACTAAGATTTCAAATCTTACTCAAACTATTAAACTTGATCTGATAAGGTCAAGAAATCATATCTCTTTCATGATAGGAATTATCTCCCAAAATAGGACTTAGTGTCCTACTAAGATTCCAAATCTTATTTAAACTATTAAACTTAATCTGATAAGGTTAAGAAATCATATATCTTTCTTGATAGGGATTATCTCCCAAAATAGGACTTAGTGTCCTACTAGGATTCCAGCCCTTTGGGTTCACTATAAAAACCGAGGCTTGCCCTCTCATTAAGGAGGCAATCTTCCATAGTCAATCTACACTACTCAAAACCATTTACATGCTCCTAAAGTTCTCTCTCCCAAGAACC
The DNA here is from genome assembly GCF_008641045.1 of Pistacia vera. NCBI lineage: Eukaryota > Viridiplantae > Streptophyta > Magnoliopsida > Sapindales > Anacardiaceae > Pistacia > Pistacia vera. Next base: position 264,087 of record NW_022196728.1, on the reverse strand, counting down.
CGACGTCTCCGCTGTAGTCCTAGCTTCCGACAAGATTCCTGGTAATTCTTCATCTTCTTAATTCTTATCCAATAATCTCTTTCAGCCTTGCTGACTTGAGCGTCGGAGTGCCTACAGAAAACACCACCCCGATGTTTTCTGGAAGCTTCACGCTTGCCTTTTCATATGTGCATGTTTAGCGGATTGTCAGTGGCCTCAACCTCACGGGATCAGACCCTATTTTCATGACGGTAGATTTTTTGCATCTACAATTCCTACGTCTATTTTTGCAGCAAAAGGGTGCTTGCCCGACAGTCAACGACGATCAAATATGGCTTTCCTAAGTTAGATATGGCTTTGGTATTATATTTGAGAAGGATTTCTATATTTATTAGGAGTATATATTTGTAGTTTCCTATTTTGTTTTATAGATAAGGCTTTAAGTTATAATTTTTGAAGGAGTACTAAAGTATGAAATAATACGATGAACAAATTGTCTTCTCCAAAACACCTGAAACCCAAACATTGCAAACCTAGTAGATATAAAGTCATACCTCAACCCCATGGCACTTTACCAAAGAGTAATACTACACATACAATATTTCTTATACAATATGATGTGACAAAAGATGATTGAGTGAAATATTATTTTTAATTTAAAATCAGCCAGTTATTTTTTACCATATCATGTTGTGTAAGAAATATTATATATGTAATATTATGTCATCACCAAGATAAGCACCTTCACATGTTATTAAATGATATCACAACTCAACTTCCCAAAATTCAACTACCACAACACTTACGTGAATTAATACAAAAATAAGAACACTCAAATGCACCGCTGCTGGACGTTGGGTTAAATAAACTGGGGAGATAGAATGGGGCTAGGGATATTGGGCATTTGGGTTAAATAAAGTGAATGGATTTACTAAAAAGTAAAAACCTCAAGTTTTTTATTTTTAATTTACTTTAATTATTAAATTTTATGTAAATACGTTTATGCCCTTTAATTGTTTAGTTTAACAGAAAATTTGTAACCGCAATCTAACAACATGGGGATAAATGTTATTTCCAAAAGTTCACCAGATATTGTTATCTCAAATATTAGGGGGTTTTGTGTAATATTTTCGTTTGAAAAGGTAAAAGAACTGGTGTTATAGAATTAAGAGTTAATCCCCTTCTTTCACCCAAAAAAATAAATAAATAAAATTAAGAGTTAATGAAATTAATATCATGCGGAATGATAAAATAACAAAAATCTTCCTAAAATTTTTGAAATAACAAAAATTTTCCTATCAGTTAATTAAGTGTCAGCAAAATGTTAAAATGTACATTGTTATGAGTTAATAAATATTACTAAAATTTTCTTTTACCGTTTATTTTAATACATAAAACTTAATGGTACAATGATTTTTGTTATTTCAAAAACATTAGATAGATTAATGTCATTAACTTTAAAAAAAAATACAAAAGCAACTTGAATGTTGTTGGGGCCAAAAATGTCCCTAACCCAAATAGGCCTAAAGACGAAGACACCTTTAACAAAGCTCGGAGCCATGACCCAATTCTGATTCGGCCCGCAATAGAGTCTGCATATTAGGTCCGCTCGGTACACCTACCCTGTTGCTCACTACTTGGGCCCAATCAGCAAAGGCTCGATTCGCTTAGGCCTCATCACCAGCTTGTTTGGGCCCAGGCCCCTTGATCCTAGACCACCTACTGGACTTAGGATCTACTTGGAGCCTAGGGTTGCCTACTTACTCCAGCACTATCCAAACTCTATCGAAGAGGTCAATTACTATCCTAATTCGTCTAAGATCCGTGTCTTAGACCCACTGGGACTCCCTTTTCCCACGAAGGTAAGGGAGTAAAAAGTTATTCTTTTTCACAAAACCTCAACTCCAAGGACTGATAGTTTTACTAGGACTCGAAGATCCTACAGCCGCTATTTAAACAAAGGACAACCCTCTCACAAGGGACAGGGAGATTACATCTTCAGACCTTGTAGTTCTCACTCTTGAGAACTTCGCATCACAACCTTAGTTATAGCCTCCGACTAGACTCTTGGTAACCTTCTCTTTCCCTAACCCTCACTAAATTAGCCTCACTCAGCCTTGTTGACTTGAGTGTCAGAGTGCCTATGGCAAACACCACCCTGGTGTATTCCGTTCGCTTCATGCTTGTTTCCTCGTGTGTGTAGGTGCAGCGGATTGTTGGTGGCCTCAACCTCACGGGATCAGACCCTATTTTCGTAAAGGTAGATTTTTTGCATCTACAGTTTAACGCCCACCGTGGGGCCTCTGGCAATCATTTGTCTTTCAAACCTGCTTTGCAAGGAAACTCTCTATGACTGAAAATTTAGATAACACCAATCACAGTCTTGAGGCTAGACTCGAAGCTTTGACTGCCTTTATGCAACAACACTCAGACAAGGTGGCAGCACTGGAAGCTGAGAACGTCGCCATTTGGACCGAAAACGCCTCTATCCGGGCCGAAAACCAGTCTCTGAAAGAAAAGGTAAGTCAATTTTATGACCTTGAGCTTCAGCCTTGTCAGTTACAACCCAAACATTTCCGTGCATCAGTTCTATCCATGCAGCCTTTCCAGACTTTAGATCACAGACTAACCGTCTCGGATACAAGATCGCGACAACTCTATTCATCACTAGTGGACGATTCAACCCATAATCCAATTGAGTGAGGAGTGCCAATAGAGCCACTCTCGGTCGACCCACTTCAGGCACGAGATCAAGACATCCAAGTAACAGAAAGTCCACCACAACAAGAGCCACCCATCCTTGCCATCCTGTCTCATCTCCAATCAACCATTCCTACCCAAACCCCACTTGGCTCGACTAATCCTCGCGGGTCGAGCGGGCTCCCTCACCTTCAATCCACCCTGCTCGAGTCCATCCATCCCCACGGATCAAATGACTCCCAAATAACCCCTCTTACCATCTGTGTAGGCCGAAACACCCGATCAGTCACAATGGGAACCACCTAACCCGAGGGAATGAATGGAGATCCAAATTACCAAGTGACACATGATGGAATGGTTCGCCAAACTACCCCACGTGACTTGACCCAATGAAACGAACCGAGTGCGAATCATATGACAAACCAAGCCAATCAGGCTGACCCGGTGGCCTCACGTTGCCTATGGAGCAGATATTGGCTAAAAGATTGGCCGACATAGAGGCAATGATGAGGCATATACTTGGAGTGCCAATCCTGACCAAAAAGACCCAACCTCACAGCTATGCTGATTCACCCTTTGTGGATGCAATTGCGCTGGCTGAGATGCCACACAAATTTACCATCCCCAGCATGAAGCCTTACGATGACACAATCGACCCGGATGACCACATAGCCTCATACAAGCAGCGGATGTTCGCCGTCTCGATACCCCGAACATTGAAGGAAGCTTGCATGTGTAAGAGCTTCGGCTCCAACCTCTCCAAACCAGCCCTCCAATGGTATACTAACCTTCCAAGCAACTCAATCAGCTCGTTCACCCAACTCACTCAGCTCGTTCACCCAACTCACTCAGCTCGTTCGCCCAACTCATTGACACCTTCGTCGAACAATTCGTCAGCAGCAAGAAACTCGAGAAGCTGTCAGTCGACCTATACAAAGTCTATCAAAAGAGGGGGGAGCCACTAAGAGAGTACGTCAGCAGAATCAATAAAGAAAAAATCTCCATCCCATCTTGTAATCCAGAGAAAGTGGTAAATGCTTTCAAAAAAGGTCTCCTCCTAGATAGAGAACTATACAAAGACTTGACAAAGCTTGACTGCACCATAATAGAAGACGTCTTAGCTAAAGCAGTGATCCAAATCAGATGGAAGGAAGACCAGGTGAACCGGATAAGGCATGCCAGATATGATGACCATCACCGAAGGAGGAATGAAAGAAAGCCAAAATCCAGATCATTTGAGCCCCGTTATCAACCCTCTCCTCGTAATCTGAGCAGAATAAAAAAACCATATGATCGCCAGCCGAATAGAATCGAAAATAGATCACCCAAATCAAACCAATTCAAGATCCTAGAGTACAACCTCAACGTCAAACCAGCCTAGGTTGTGACAATCATAAAAGGAATGAGGCTTACTGTCAAGTGGCTAGCCAAGCTCAATCCCGACTTGAAGAAGGACATGACCTAGTGGTGCGAATTCCATGGCCACCATGGTCATAACATCGTCGATTGCATCGCCCTAAGATTAGAAGTTGCAGCACTATTGAAAAGGGAACATCTCCGGGACTTATTGATAGATAAATGGAAGAATATAGTTGGCCAGAGAAGCTCAAAGGAAACATCTCCCTCCCTACGGGAACCGACACCAAAGGGGTGCTACTCCATTATCTCTGGAGGATAAAAAATCAGTGGGTGAGTTATTCCTCAGCCAAGCGCTATGCTTGAGCCAACCATCATCTAGAAGTTCAGTCCATTCATCCATCCCCTCAGACGCATACCAACCAGATCATTCAGTTTGAAGATGACGAGCCAATCACCTTAGCCGTCCTTTATCATGATGCTTTGGTCATCTCCCTCTAGATCACTAACATCTTAGTTAAAAGAGTATTCGTAGATGGGGGGTCCTCGACAAACATCCTCTTCCTTAAAGTAGTGAAGGCTATGAGACTGGATGAATCAAACATCAGTAGATGACCAACCATCCTAGTTGGGTTCAGTTCTGAGCAGAAATTCACCATCGGTGAAATTGCCCTGCCTGTCTATGCCAGTGCAGTCAACAAACAAACCATCTTCCTAGTGCTTGATTGCCCCTCACCGTACAACGTCATCTTAGGTCGACCCTGGATCCATGACATGCGAACTGTCCCATCCACCTTTCATCAAACTATCAGGTTTCCAACAAAATGGGGAGTAAGAGAAATCAAGGGCTATCCGAAGGCCTCCAAAGACTGCTACAAAAATGCCTTCAAAGGCAAAGGTCACGCTTCATAGGAACTACAGTCCCATCCAACCCTTTCGACCGAGCCAGATCAACCATCCATGGAAGAGTTGGATGAAGTGCAGATACATCCAGACCACCCTGATCGAAAGACCCATATTGGCTCTTACCTCAAGCCTGAGATAAGAGAACGACTTATAGACTTCCTTAAACAAAATCAAGACTGCTTTGTCCTGTCCCACGCGGACATGACGGGAGTTAGCCCTGAGGTAATCGTCTACCACATTCACATAGATCCGGATCACCCCCCAGTGAAGTAGAGATGAAGGAAGTTCACGCTAGAATGCAACCGGGTCATCAATGAAGAAGTTGACAAACTGCTGAGTAACAGACTGATCAGAGAAGTCCACTACCCTAACTGGCTGGCAACCGTGGTGGTTATGAAGAAAAAGAACGGAAAATTGAAGGTCTGCATAGACTTCATAGATTTGAACAAGGCATGCCCCAATGACTTCTTCCCACTCCTACATATCGACATGATGGTCGATGCGACAATAGGTCATGAACTCCTAAGTTTTATGGATGCTTTTTCAGGATACATCCAGATTTTGATACACCCGGACGACCAGGAAAATACAGCTTTCATCACCAAGAGGGGAACCTATTGCTACAAAGTAATGCCTTTTGGTCTTAAGAACACTGGGGCCACCTACCAGCGATTGGTCAATAGAATGTTTGACGAACACCTTGGAGACACCATGGAAGTATATATTGACGACATGCTCATCAAGTCCCTTATGGCCGAGCAGCACCTCGACCACCTCAACCAAGCATTCGCCGTCTTAAGGAAATACAATATGAAGCTAAACCTAGCCAAATGTTTGTTCGGGGTCTCGTTAGGAAAATTCTTGGGGTACATGATGACTCAACGTAGGATAGAAGCCAACCCTGATCAAATACAGGCGATCCTCAACATACCATCATCAACTTGCATCAAAGACGTCTAGCGCCTTGTAGGGCGAGTAGTTGCCTTGAGCCGATTCATCTCCAGATCTATTGACAAGTGCCACCTCTTCTTCGCCACACTCAAGAAATCCAAGAAATTTGAGTGGACCCCCACCTACGAGGAGGCCCTACAGCAGCTAAAAAGGTACCTAACATCTCAACCACTTCTTTCCAAGCCCGTGGTTGGGGAAAAACTCTACACCTACCTGGCGGTCTCGGAGACAACCATCTCAATAGTATTAGTCTAGGAAGACAATGCGAAGCAGCTACCAGTTTACTATGTAAGTAAATCACTCATTGATGCCGAGACACGATACAGCCAGCTGGAGAAATTGGCACTTGCCGTCGTCTATGCATCCAAGAAGCTCAGACCATATTTTCAATGCCATTCCATAGTAGTCCCCACCTCCTTCCCACTCAAGAAGATACTTCATAAGCTAGAGTTATCCGGCTAACTCACCCAATAGACAGTAGAGCTTAGTGAGTTTGATATATCTTTCCAACCACATACTGCCATCAAATCCCAAGCGTTGGTAAGTTTCATTGTTGATTTTACTCTTAACACTACCATCCATGCAGAAAAAGAGTTATTGTGCATGAATAGCGGGTCATCTTCGAAGTGGACCCTCTCAGTGGACGGCTCAAGCAATGTGAATGGAAGCAGGCTCGACATTATACTTATTATACCAGAAGGGGATATCATCCAACGGGCCATACAGTGTGGGTTTAAGTGCACAAACAACGAAGCCAAATACGAAACCCTTATCGCTGGACTCTCTCTCGCCAAAGAGATTGGAGTAAGAAAGCTGGAGGTAAAATCTGATTCTTAACTAGTAGTCAACCAGCTACAAGGCACTTACCAAGCCCGAGACTTGAAGATGACTACCTCCTTGAACTTGGTCAAAGAGATGCAGTCCGCCTTTGAAGAATTCTCTATCACCCAAGTCCCAAGAACGGAGAACACCCATGCTGATGCCCTCGCCAACCTCGGCTCAACCCTTCAAGGCTCCTCCCAGTCATCCATCCCACTATTGTTCCTCCAATGGCCAGTCGATTAGAAGGAACATCCAACGAACAAGTTGCCCAAACCGAAAGAGCCCAATGAAGTAATGGATGTTGAACCAGTCGACTCTTGGATGACTCCAATAATCAAATACTTGGAACATGATGAACTCCCAACTGACAAGAATGAAGCACGCCATCTGAGAGCAAAAGCTGCAAGATTCACCATATGCGAGGGCCAACTCCTTATGAAGTCATTCTCTAGCCCCTACCTCAAATGCATAAGCCCAGAAGAAGCCAAGTATCTTCTCGCTGAACTCCATGAAGGCGAATGCGAAAACCATGTAGGAGGACACAACTTTGCCCACCGGGTGATCACCGCTGGTTACTATTGGCCAACTATATGCACTGACTCAGCATCCTATGTGAAGAAATGCGATAGCTGTCAAAGGTTCTCCTATGTCTCACACCTCCTACCTGAGCGACTCTGTAAAACCCCACTATATATATATATTCTCTTTGGGTTTTGTTTATTAAAAGGGACTTTTCTATCAAATTTGAAAGTTTGGTTGGGGATGAAAATAAAGAAATGGAAACTATTGGGTTTGCATGTAGCAAGGGCACAAAATCTAGAGCTTTTTGCAAGGAAAAGATGATGTGGCAGGGTTATACTAGAATTAAGAGAATTTAGGGGGGCTGTTGTGAAAAAAAATTATTTTATATAAATCTAGGCTGCTCGCCCAAATGAAGAAGAAAAAAAAAAGGGGGAAGAAGAAGTGTTGGCCGAGAGTAGAGTGAGAGAGAAATGGAGTAAAAATCGAGGCTGAGAAAAATTTGAAGCAGATCACTTCGATCTGAGCTCGGGTAATTCATGCATGGGGGTTAGGAAGACAAATTTCTTAGTTTCTTTCTTGTTATAAAGGGTGGAAGATTGATCTTGGTTCTTTGGTGTAGGTGTCGAGGAAAGGAGTGCTTGAGACTTTGAGTTGAGATCGGTTGAGCAGAATTTTTGTGAGTGGTTTCTTTAAAACTTTTCCAAAATCTAAACCTTTTTTGAATGCCTGTTAAGTGAATGTGTTATCTCATGCTGTTTGATACAACTTACTGTTGAATGTGACTTTCCTTGCTTGCATGTGTTTGACTAAACATAAAATGAGTGAAACTGCATTAGATCTGATTCTAATAAAATATACTTGTGTTGCATGTCATTAGATCTTTCTTAAAAGCTTAAGACTTATGTTTGCATGTTAGTGTTTTGATGAGTTTTTGGGTTATATGTGAAGTTTGTGTGAGTTGCTTGTTCTCCCATGCTTCGGCTAGATTTGGGATATATTTTATTGTAGAAGAATTGCTTTAAATTGGTTTCTTAATAATGTGTATTAGGTTGGGCAATATGTTGGTAAATTGCTAGGATTTTGTTAAAAAAAGATAAAATATGTTATGAACAATTACGTTTGCATGCTCTTTGTTGTAGTGAGTAATATTTTATAAGAAGTATGAAATAGTGAGTCTTGGAAGTCAAAGAAAGTACTTCTCATTTATGATTGTATGACATTCCTTAGGATTAATGGTTTCTTATATATATGTAGTGTTGGAAAAGTAACCCGCCTGGCTCGACCCGACCCGACCCAGCCCGTGGCGGGTTAGTGTTTTTGGCAGGTCGGGCCTAACCCGACCCATCACTTGTTAGGGTTGGCTGGCCCAGCCCGGCCCGCCAACCCTAACCTAGCTGGTTATGCTATGGGCCGAGCTGGGTTAGCCCCTCCATTTTTTTTAATTTAATTTTTTCTTTTCTTTTCTTTTCTTTTGTCATTTGTGTAATTGTTTTTAGTTAACTTTTCAAATATCAATAATTCAATTAAATTAATCTTTTTTTTGTTAACATTTCAAATATTAATTCAATTTTAATACAATAAAATTGAATATAAGAAAAATTAGATTTATTCATTTATCAAAAAAGAAAATAAGAAATTACAACAATTATTGCCTCATTAAAAACCTCACCAAGAAAAACCCAATGAGACAAAAACTTGGTAAAGAAAAAAGAGTGCAATAATTGACAATTAATTTACAAGTTACAATTTACAAAACAACTAATTTGGGGGTTGACTAGGACCTCCCTCATCCGTATCATCTATATTACAAAATTGAAATGATTCTATTAAAGTATTGTCGACAACCTTGTATTGATCTTGATGGCGCGACCGTTCCCAATCTCGAAGACATGTGAGAACTTCAATCATTTTTTGTGAAAGTTTAGTCCCCCTTTCATTTAAAATTCTTCCACTTGCACTAAATGTTTGTTCGGATGAGACGGTTGAGACATGAACAACGAAAACATCCAAGGAAAGTCTTGATAATACTGGAAAAATACATTTTCTGGTTTTCCAATATTCTAAGACATCAAAGTTGGCTCTTTGTTGTGGATCTGCTAGTAACATTTTAGGGGTTCTTAAATATTGTTGAAGCTCGTTACTCTGTGACTGCATGGAGGATAGTATATTCGTTGTTGGTGCTTCTGAAGAGGAGGTTGTGCTTTGGGTTCGGGTCCTCTTCGGCCTATTAAATGCACTCCAGGAGCAGAAGTCTTCATTTGTTTCTTTTGATGCAACTTCCTTAGGTATTTCGCATCTTTGCAGGTTCCCATACCTGTTTTCATATTGGAAATATACCTCTGCAAGACAATCTCTTACCTCTCCTAATTGATTGGCATATACTTCGTTTTGTAAATTTTCAGTTAATGTGTCTAAACCATTTTCTTGGTTTAGACACATTAAAAAAAAAAAATTTCCATTGCCTTTATTGGTTCCCTTAAAATTTCATTGTTTTTGTTTTTTCTAAATAACTCTGAAATTTTTATAATTGTATGTATTACCAATTGACTAGTAGGATAATACATACCAGAAAGTTGTAAAGTGGATTGGTAAAAAATTTTAAGAAAAGAATGAAATATTTTAGCTATATGCCAATCATTTTCTACCAAATAATGAGAACCTCTATTATTTGCTACAAAATAACTAATTATATTTGCATAAGGTAAACATGAATCAAACAGTAAATAAGTACTATTCCATCTAACAGGCATGTCTAATGCAAAAGTTCTAGGAGACATATTTGATTTTATACAAGCATCTTGAAATTCAGCATTTCTTTTATTACTACTAGTAATCCAAGCTAAAGAATCTCTAATTCTATCAATATTATCTATACTTGTTTTCATACCACTTTTCACAATTAAATTAATAATGTGACATGCACAACGTTGATGAAAAAACTTCAAATTGTTATAAAAAGGATAATTAATTTAAAAAAAAATCTATCGTTGTACTATTAGCACTTGCATTATTTAAAGTTAAACTTATCACTTTATTAATAACATCATAATCTTCTAAAATTTCAACAATTTTATTATAAATTTGTTGACCACTATGATCCACATCCATTAATCTAAATTCTAATAAAGTTTTATTTAATTTACATTCGTTATCAAAATAATGACTAGTCACACAAATATAATCTTGTTTAGCTTTACTACTCCAAATATCGGCTCTCAGAGCCAAACTAACATGACAACTATGTATTTTATTTTTTAATTCTAATTTTATTTTCCCAAACAATTTTATTAAATCATTTCTAGTTGCAGTTTTAGAATAACTTTTAAATCTTGGAAAAAATGAATTTTCAATAAATCTTTCAAAATATTTATCTTCAGCCATATTAATAGGTTGATCAGTTGCAGCAATATATAAAGCTAATTGTTCTCTATATACATCAGAATTATAATGCCAAGTAGTACCCATATTAGTTATTTGAGTTTGATTGGTTTCTCTACTTCCATGTTGAGCAATATGTTTATTAGCATGTATTTTTAAAGTACTAGTACCATTACCTGAATCAGCTTTATAAATATTTCCACGATACTTGCATCTTGGTTTCTTCACTTGAACTCCATTTTCTATCTTGTAAAACTTATCGAAATGCACCCAAACGTCTGATGTGTGTCTATTGCTGGTTTCGACAACAGTTGATGAACCTGCTTCTGCTTGAGATGAAGTTGGACGAGGACGGTGATTACGAGGATGACAATTACGAGGACGACTTCTAGAACCACCGGGAGCTGTAGTAGCATGGGGAGGAATCGGGGGCATATTTTGAGCTGTATCAGTTTTGAGACTGGGAAAGCGGGACTATTTGAATTTGCTGCATTTATGTTAGTAAATTCAGCGGGACTAGGATAATAGTTTCCTTCATCATTGAAATTGATGGGAGAGAAATATCTATCTATTGTAGTTAAAAAAAAAATTTGATATAGAAGAAATAAAAAATTAAAGAAGGAGAATTGGAATATGAAAATATGAATTGAAAATTGCAAAAACTAATAAAAATTAAAATGAGAGCAAATTGACAACAAAGAGAATAATTGAGAGATTTCAATAGAGATTAGAGATTAGAGAAAATGAGAGAATTTGGGATGTGAGAAAATATGAGAGTTTAGGGCCAATTTATAGAAAAAAAATGGGAAAAGAAAATGATGAAAAAGACCACTCCAACAGCTATAAAACGGTTATATTTCAAGGGTAAAAGGGGTATTTGAAAAAAAAATTAATTTTCTTTTTTATTTTTTTTCAGCCAACCCGGTGGGTTGGTCGTTGCAAACCAACAGCCAACCTGGCGAGTTCTTTCTAAAAAAACAAAACAGCAACCCGCCAACCATATATCAACCCGACCCGCCTGGGGGTTGCATGCGGGTCTGGTTCAACCCGGCCTGCCTAGTTGAACCCTCTTTAATGTAGGCTGGGTTACGGTTGACCCGCCTAACCCGACCCATTTATTCCACCTCTATGTATATGCTTGGGGTAATGTGCAGCATGTGAATCTTGTCAGAAAAATTTTGAGTGTTTTAAAGTATGAAAGTGATACTTGCACAAGAGTGGTGTCAGACGTACCATTGTGATGGGTTGTTGAAGAAATTCTAGATCTGGGCTAAACGTCAGTTTTTGAATCATGTTTAAAAATTGTTGTTTCACCCCTGTATGTGATTTTTGAATATTATGTCATATATGCATGATTTATAAGCACATATGTAATATGCTCTTGACTTACATGTTACTTGAGATTATGCATGAGATTGTTGTGGTGTTAAAACCACCCTACAAAGTACCCATTCCCTAGTTTCAAGCTTTGCCCACGCGATGCAGGATTCCGCTAGGTATTGAGATATTTGGTCTTCAGGCTCTGCGCATGCGTATTGAGATATTTAGTGCTCTGCCTAGGCGTTGAGTTTGTTCGCCATGTATTGAGATAGTTTTCTGCAGGCTCTGCCCGCTCGATGATAGATCTTGCTGGGCATTGAGATGTTTCTCCTAGCTTTGCCTATGTGTGGGACGCCCACTAGGTATCGAGATTTTTCCCTAGGGTACTACTCGTGGTGAGAACCTTTAGTATTAGTTTACTGTTTTGAAGCAGGATATCAGTTTATAGTTTTCAGATACTGGCCTACAGTTTTCTGTATCAGTTAATAGTTTTAGTAACAGTATCAGAACAGTTATGGATAATTTGCATTAATTATATGAAACATTCGATGTTTGTAGCATGATTTATAGAAAAAAACATTGTTTTCAGAAGCATAAGCATTTACAGCTATACTTTAAGTTCTTATAAAACAGTTTTTAGCACTTAGTGATGAGCTAGGATTCAGAAATTGTTTTCAGTTTAAATGATCAGATTACAGTACTTAGAACAATTAGAAACGAGTTTTGCATGCATACATGAATGATTAGTTGCTTCCATAACATGTTCATAGAATCATGTTGTTTTCAGAATTTCATAAGGACTATTGCATGCCATAACTATTGTTGAATATATGTTTTGCAAACTCCCATTTTCCCCACTCATTGAGTATTTCAGCTCACCCTTTTTCAAAAAATGTTTTCCTACCCCCAGGTTTACAGGGAGATCATGCCGAGCAGTGAGTCACCGCTCAAGGTTGTGCCACGTGTCGACGTCTTCTCATGTGTGTATTATGGCTTATATTCCAAAAATGGACTTCTGTTTTTTGTAATAGTCTTATGTTTTTGCCGTAATTACACAAGACTTGATACTTTGTTTCTAGATTTTTCATGGATTATGCATTTATGTTTGCCAAACTTCCTAAATAAGTTTATGTACCTATTCATACTTGTATTTCTAATTACATTTTCATACGAATTATTTATGCATAGTATATTCAGAAAAATTGGATTTTAGGTTTCACAGTTTTCCCACACGACACATCTCGGTCATTCGAGTCTTGTGGGAGCGCCCGGATCCTATGGGATGAGAAAGGTCGGGATGGGTCGTGTCAGACTCAACTCCACTCTAACACCTTGGCCATTCATGAAGTGGGGGATGGACATAGTTGGAAAACTCTTGACAGCACCTGGGCAACGAGTCTTCATGTTGGCGGTCATCGACTATTTTACTAAGTGGATCGAAGCCGAAGCACTTGCCCAAGTCAAAGACCGAGAGGTAAAAGCCTTCATCTGGAAACCTGTCATCTACAGATTTGGAATACCAAAGGAAATAGTCACCGACAATGGATCCCAATTCATCAGCTCAGGCTTCAGAGACTTCTGTGACATGTGGGGGATCAAGCTCAACTTCTTTACCCCTCGAAACCCTCAATCGAATGGCTAGGCTGAATCATCAAATAAAACAATCATGCAGACTTTAAAGAAGTGCCTCCAGAAAGCTAAGGGTGTATGGGTAGACAAACTACCAAGGGTCCTCTGGTCCTATCGAACAATAGCATGCTCGTCCATTGGCAAAAACTCTTTCTCCCTCATATAAGGATCTGAGGCAGTCATCCTAGCTAAGGTATCAGTCCCCTTAACCAGACTCCAATGGTCGGACGAAGAAGCCAACAACTAGAACTTTTGTCACAACTTGGACATAGTCGACGAACAACGTGAGTAGGCAAACATCCGCAATGCAATCTACCAACAGTAAGCCGCTCGACACTACAACCCTAATGTTAAAGTAAGAACTTTCAAACAAGGTGACTCGGTCATTCCCAAAGTCTTTCAAACACTAAGGAGATTAACTCTGGCAAGCTCGGCCCTACTTGGGAGGGACCCTACAAGATCGCCAAGGAAGTAGGAAAAGGCGTCTACAGACTTCAAACCCCCGAGGGCAAGGACGTCAGCAATAGTTGAAATGCAATCCACCTCAAACGCTACTATTTTTAGTTAGATTTATCTCATTGTCAATTCTTTATTCTTGTTTTTGTTTTTAAAAAAGATGAATGGGCCTGTCCACCTCCCTCACTTTCATTTGGCCTCGTGACCTGAATTCAATAAAAGAACTATTCAGTGATATGGTGGCATACACCTTCAATCAACTCAGACTGATTCATCGACTTACACCTTCAGTCGGCCCAAACCGACTTCACAAATTCACACAAAACTTACACCTTCAATCTGCTCAGACTGATTCATAAACTTACACCTTCAATCGGCTCAAACCGATTCATCGACTTACACTATCAGTCGGCCCAGACCGACTTAACAATTCATGTAAATTTACACCTTTGATCAGCCCAACTCGACCAAAAACAACTCAATGGCTTATATCTCTAGTCGACCATACCAACATGTTCCTATCACCTTCGAAGCAACACTAGCAACTCAGCCTTCGTCCACATCACAACACAAGTAGTCGGTTAAAACTGGCCGCCTCTGCTTGTGCACTCAAACCAGACCACGCTGTCTCGACTATAACGTTCCACCTTAGACAAGATAAATCTACAAGGCGATTACCTAGGAAAGAGGGTTCAACTCCCACACATCTATAAGCAATCAATCCATCCATCCATGAAGAAAGCAGTAAGACAGAAACACAAGCATAAACATAAAGCCCAAACGGCTAAGTATCAGATAAACAAAAAGCCTAAAATGGCTAAGTATCAAGTACAAAAAAGGCACACACGCCATGAAAGGGCATCGTAGGCCCCAGAAATATATGAGAAAAAAAAACTAAGGGGCACATGCCCCACATCGTCAATACGAGTCGTCTCACCCATCTCCAACTTAGTCACCCTGTCACTGGCCCCAGCAATCATCCCTGCAGCCTGGTCGCCGGCATCCTCTGTAACCGATCATCCCGGCTGACTAGCGAGGTCGAATACTTGGTCATTGACCCGCTTCTCTGCATAATCTGCGCGACCAGCACCCTCTTCCTCCTCCTTCTCCATCTTCCACAAGAGCTTAATGTCCTCATCCGGGTTCTAGTGGGCAGTGTTTCCGACCTTGTACTTTAGCATCAGCTCTCCCCTAGCCCTAATGATGGTGTCGTCGGCAATACTGAGGCACTGCTCACTTAGCGACTCAACCTCCGTGTTCTTCTTGGCCAGCTCCTTATTCAATCGCTCTAGCTCGGCCTCGACTTCCTTCAGTCACTGTTGGCTTTCCCACTTAGCTATCTGGGCCGTCGCCTCTCTGTGTCGTAAATTGACATTGAATTTAGAAACATCCTGTATCTTCTTCTCTTACGATATGATGGATTTCCTAAGATGTAGGCTGTTTGTGAAAGCCTGGACGATAAAACCACTCGATCAATATACAGTCACTACAATCACAATAAGGTAAAAATCTGACTCATACCTGGAAAGCACGGGAAACCCCCCAGTCAGTAGCTACAATCGCACCCATCTGGTTCAGTCAACTCTCATCGGTCGAGAACAGGAACGAGTTGGCCAGCTTGCTTATGGAACTAAAATCTGAATAGGTTGATGCGGAAGCTAGGATACTAAAAGTAAGCATCTCAGTCTCCTCATCCAAGACCATTGTCTTGGATGACCCAGCCCTAGGCGCGGGCGATTGTCCAAGTGGAGTCACAACCACATCTTCCACTTTCTTCTCCTCTTTAGTTGAAGAGTCATTCTTTTACTTCTTGCGATGTCTCGCAATAGACTCACTCGCTTTTGGGATAGTTAACTTCTTCATAAGCTTCTCTGCAATCGTAAATTCCTTAACAGTTAGTGGGTTCAGCCTCGATTACCGAACAAAATATGATTGCAATAGTGGATGAGCAACACACTCCAAGTCTGCTTCAGGGAAAGGAAAGGGATACCTCGCTGAATCGCACCAACTCCAGCCCAAAGGTGACTTATCCTCATATTCACCTCCTCCAACACTACTTGCCAATCCCTCTACGCCTTAGGAATAGCAAGAACCTTTTTAGTCTGCACGTCCAAGCCGCCCTCACTCTGCCCAACTCGATTGAATTCAAGATCTGCAAAGGAGAAACACAATAAGACTTTAGTAATCAAAGCATGAATAAAAACTAAGTTTCTCACTAGTCGCTCGCCAGGTGTACAGGATTTTGCCTTGGCCTCTCTCCCCAAAGACCGCTTCACCCCTCATGAAGAAGAAGCGTTCCTTCTAGTTTTTACTACTCGACTGGAGGTCGGTCACGAGGTGAGCCCGATTGTGCTTGAGATTGATCAGATACCGACCCTTATCCTGGTCATTTTCTTTTAGGAAATATGAGTATAGCAGCTCGTGCAGTCTTAATATCACTTGATTTCGCACAGAAAGGTCCTCTAGAGCTATCAACAATCTCCACCCATTCAACATAATTTGGGTCGGCGCAATCATGAAATAGTCAAGACCTCCTAGACAGGACGGGGGATAGGAAGCCTTAGCCCATCATGGAACCATTTCTTGTAGGCACTCACCCAACCTTTTCCCTCCCAATCGACCCTCTCGTATGACTTTGGCACCCTAATTTCGACGGACTCCAGAATGTGGTACATTGTCTTGATCCGCCACACATCACTTTCTTTTAGCAAAGGCAGGTAGTCTTTACTCAATATCCCACTACCAGGCTGACTTGGCTCGTCCTTGGAGCCACTACTGGTAAAGGGCAAACTTCCAAAACCATCGGCTTCATCGGAGTCTTCCCCACTCGTCCCTTGCCCATCTGAATCACCATTGTTTGAGGTGGTGTCACTCAGCCCAAGAGCAGCCACATTCACCTCCTTCGGTATGCCGACCAGAACATCTTCACCCTCTGGCATCACTACTATCGTTGGGGCATTCTCGTATTCATTCCCAACTTCCATCTCTGCCCCGCTCAAGTCGCTCGACTCTGATTGCGACATTAAACTCTTTATCCACTCAAACTGGGCGACCGATTGGTTTTTAATACCAAGTCGAATCCTCAGTTCCAGAAGCCCCACTCGCTTAGAGTGACCGACTGAGTGGCTCTAAAATCAGGCTAACTCTTTGCCTCTAAGAAACTTTCAGCTCGGTCTGGATGACCGAATACCTGCTACCTCAGGACCCCCTGTTCAAACCCTTCTCCACTCGACCTAGGAGACCGGGCAACCTATGTAACCTAGCCCTTACCAAAAATCAGACTTCACTCAGACCACTTCACTTGACCGGGTCAAACAGATCGAGACGAGCCGAACCAAAATACCTCATAACTTGACTTTGTCTTCTATCTTTGCCAAAAACCCAAGCACTCCAAAGAATCAACCAAACATACTTCACGCCACCAAAAACAGATCAAAACTCGAGCAAATCACTCTAAATCTTTCTAGAAATTCAATACAAATACAACTCCTCCAAACTAGACATGCAAATCGCAATAAAACACTTCAAAATCAGAGAATCCCCTTCACAAGCAAACCCAAGAAAACCCAAATCCTTTTTTTTTTCTCTATATGCTCAAAACCACCTCAAAACAACAAGAATACTACCCTAGAAACCAACCAAAAGCAATACTAAACTCGGAAATTAAAAAAAGAAGACTCAGAAGGAGCGGTTACTGTGAAGAAACGTAAAAAAATCTCTGAAGCTTTGAAGGTTCTCCCCTACGAAAAACTTATGAAGAAACTCTTCAATACTTGAGACGAGAAAGATGAAATACCCAAAGACGCTTATGAACAGCATTTAATGACTGTCCCTTCAAACAGGTCCATATGGCAAAACCTCGTTTTGCCCTAGGCGACTCGACTTTTCAAATTCCCGCCCAAAACAGGCTGAAATCCTAACCTTACACATGTCACCAGCTTAGGAACGCATATCCAGAAACATGACGGTTGTGCCTACCTTAGCATCATCATTCGGTGAACCTGATCGGGCGACAACACCTCCAATGAGCGCAGATGATTCATCTCATTACTTACCTGATCAAACACCTTTTGATACTTTATATCCATTCGCCTGGTCTACCCGACCAAAAGGGAAGCTCCAAACAACCAGTTTGCAACACATCATTTGACTCGATGCGTTGAGTGATACAAGCTCTCATAACTTCTCTCACTCGGTTCGATGCACAGAGTTCGGACACTTTCAAAGGGTACTTCACATCCTCTCACTCGGTTCGATGCACCGAGTGAGGACATCTTTGTAGGATGTGCCTCACATCCCCTCACTTGGTTCGATGCATCGAATTAGAGCATTTTCATGAATATTTGCCACTCCCCATCACTTGGTCCGATGCACCAGACGAATTCCCCAAGGTCAACTCCACTTTTCCACTCGGTTAGATACGCCGAGTGAAGTTATGTTTGTGTTTCGCCTCCACTCACCCACTCAGCCTGGTATGCCGAGTGCATCACCTACAGTAAAAGCTATACTGTTCGGCTCCGCGAACGGAGAAATAGTACACTCACATATTCAACCAGGTAGTTACGAAGGACGACTAGGCACACCTCCATGCAACATCTACTCTCTAAGCTAAGCATTCCTTAACTTAGAGAGTGGGGGGCAAATTGTTAGGGACAAAAAATGTCCCAGCCCAAATAGGCCTAAAGACGAAGACATCTTCAATAAAACTCGAAGCCATGACCCAATTCCGATTGGGCCCGCAATAGAGTTAGCATATCAGGTTCGCTCGGTACACCTACCCTGTTACTCACTACTTAGGCCCAATCAGCAAAGGCTCGATTCGCTTAGGCCTCGTCACCAGCTTGTCTGGGCCTAGACGCTTTGATCCTAGACCACATACTGGACTTAGGATCTACTTGGAGCCCAAGGTTGCCTACTTACTCCAGCATTATCCAAACTCTATCGAAGAGGTCCATTACTATCCTAATTCGTCTAAGATCCGTGTCTTAGACCTGCTAGGACTCCTTTTCCCACTAAGGTAAGGGAGTCAAAGGTTTTTTTTTTTTTTTTCCACAAAACCTCAACTGCAAGGACTCACAGTCCTACTAGGACTCGAAGATCCTACAGTCGCTATTTAAACAGAAGCAAACCCTCTCACAAGGGACAGGGAGATAACACCTTAAGACCCCGTAGTTCTCACTCTTGAGAACTTCGCATCACAGCCATAGTTATAGTCTTCGACTAGACTTTTGGTAACCTTCACTTTTCCTAATCTTGACTAAATTAGCCTCACTTGGCCTTGTTGACTTGAGCGTCAGAGTGCATACGACAAACACCACCCTGGTGTTTGTCATTCGCTTCACGCTTGTTTCCTCGCATGTGCAGGTGCAGCGGATTGCTGGTGGCCTCAACCTCACGGGATCAAACCCTATTTCCGTAAAGGTGGATTTTTTGCATCTACAAATGTACTAAACAATTATCCCCCTATTGTTAAATTGCCATTACAAAATTTATGTTATACTAAACAATTAAAGGACATAAACGTATTTACATATAATTTAATAATTAAAATAAATAATAAACAAAAAATATGAGTTTTTAGTAAATCCATTCACTTAATTAAACCTAGGTGTCCTAAAAATCTAGGACAAGACTGAGATATATAACCTGTCCAAACCAAAAAAAAAAAAAAAAAAAAAATCTCACCATCTCAATTCCATGATGTGGCACACAAAGAGGTAGAGAGTTTTGGTGTCAAAACAAGGATGCCACAACAACATCATGATGTTTGACTTCACTGATTGGTATTATTATTATACAAATTTCCACTACTCAATAAATAAGATTACATACCATTCTAACTTTCAAAAATGAATTGCATGACTGTATAAATTATAATGTCAAGAGACAGCAGTAGAAGCATATCATAATATTCACATGTCATGATTGTACACACGAGTTGAGAAAAAAACATTCAATTGAAATACATTTCTATTACAGGAGAAGCGTACCCATATTGGGAGTCCACAACAATTGCGCCGCAGCACAACTACTACAGCCAAGCAGTAACGCCAAAGAGCTAAATGCATCAGAAATCATACCAAGTGCATAAGCACCAGCTCCAGCAGCCCCTCCGAGATGGTAACAGTCACAAGAAGATATCAATGGCGGGGGAACCTGAATGTACTTCCCAAATGAGAGAAAAACCACCCGAATCTCCAACAAATACCACCACTACACAAGCAAACAGCCCCATTAGCAACACGAATACTCTGCAGTTGATTCCCATTCTCGTAACCCACCAGAGCGCCTCTTGTAGACGCATACAGTTGCAACAAAAACGGAAAAAGAACAGCAAAAACAAATCACAAACTGCAGCACCCGACGAAAACGCAACCGAGTAATGCGAGGCAATTGAAACATCAAAGGAAAGAACAACAAATTCAACGTATGAACACAATTCAAGCTGCCAAGTATTAATACACGTCAGGAATTCCCCACCATGATACTTAACTTCTGTTGCTTCAATTTAAAACTCGAAACACGAGGAATCGAATACAGCCAATAAAAAAACACAATTAAAAAATCATAAGATAAGCCGCATTGTTCATACCCAAGCGAACCGTCGCCCACGTGAAATCACACCGACCAGTGAACGGCAAACACGCGAACAAAACCCTCTCGAGACAGACAATAGAAGGGTTCTCAATTTGAATCCACTTAAACTGAAGCGAAGCCCAAGGCCGATCAAGAATTAGTCTGAGCGCACAACAGAGAGCGAAGATAACAAAGGGATCGAATTGAACGTCACGAAGAGCGACGAGCTGAAGAAGAAAGCGATCTGAGCGGCGATTAGCGACGACCCAAACGCCGAAAAACGCACCAGATTTGAAGGTAAGTGAATCTATTATGTAAGAGATCATTAACCTAGGTTAGGGTTGCGACGACCGGGTCCCACCCAAATCGAGCAAAAACGCACCGCATGACCAAAGCAAGGGCGATACGACCGTTGTGGGCGAATGAAGGTAGGCGAGAAGCGCGAGTTCTTGAGAGATCGGTTGGTGACATTGCGGTTATAGGAATCGTTAGGGTTAGGGTTTGAGTAAAGGGAGGAGGAGGAGGAGGAGCCGCCGTCGAAGGAGGAGGAGAAGGAAGGGGCCACTGATGGAGGCTGCGATGTACGGCCGGAAGAGGCGCGGGGTTGAGCTCCGGCGGGAGCATTTTCGGCGGTTGGAACAGAGAGAGTGATGGGGAGAGTGAGAGAGAGAGGGGGATTTGAAATATTTGAGAGTGTTGGGGTTTTGGCGGTTTTTTGTTTGAAACGATCACGTGTTGGGAGGAATTTGTACCGTCGATCAGGATTTGGCGGGGTCCATAGCCTTGATGAAATTTTGGAAGGTTGATTGAAGTGCCACGTGGCGTATAAAAATAAGTGTTGATCAAAGTGGCGTCTGATGAGAATGATCAATGTTTAATCAATGTTTATAAGAGACTCGGTCCAATGTTTTAAAACCCAACTCGGGGTGAAAAACGGCAAAGCTTCCGGTCTTGAGTTGACCGGTTTAACCGTTTGACCAACGGTCAAACCGTGATAAAAACTTTTAAAATTAGCAAATATACCCCTAAAAATTTTAAGTCCTTATAAGTTTGAAATTTATCAAACACACCCCAACTGCAAATCGACTGGCTCCTGATTAGCGCGGCGGGACACCCAGATGCAACCCCAATCATCCCTTGAGCCCATTTCCATCAAATATACCCAAGATCTGGCCGAAAAGGTTCGATTTCGGCCAGATCTCACCGACGTCGACGTCGGCATTCCAGGCCAGATCCCATTGATTCCGAAAAACAACAACCCCTCTATCACCCCAGAATTACTCCCTTTCCTCGACAAAACCCCATCACCCCACCGGTAGCCTCGTAATCGCCAGAAAAATTCATTGTTGCCGCTGCCAGTTTTGTTCGATTTTCGATCATTTACTCAACAGAAATCAACTCTTCACCACCATTACATTCACCGGACATTGCTCTTCAAAAGCCCCAGCATTCGACAGTTAATTGTCGACGAATCACAGGAAATCCTAAGGTATTGGGTGAATAGGAAAAAATAAACCCGGCCCGGTTGAAGCTTTCGGGTCCTGGTGAACCGGTTAAACCGGCCGGGAGGGCCGGGTTTTAAACATTGCTCTGGTCTATACCAAACCTCCCAGAGGTTTAAAACTTATTATAAGACCCAAATAGATTAAAGTACTCCCTTTCTGGCCTCAGTTTCATAAAATCATCACTTACCTCCCTGTTCAATGTTCATGTTAGACGGTTAGTATTTGACGTTTAAGAAATTATTTGATTAATAAGAGTAATTGAAGTGCCACGTGGTGTTTTGAAAATGACATGAGATCTAAAGAAGGGTCATTGAGAATGTCAACGTATAAACGAGACAGGTCTATACCACCTCCCCTGAGGTTTAAAGTACTATTGAGACCCATTATTTGCAATTATCTATTTCTCCCCTTATGTTTCATAAAATATCACTTAACTCACTAATCTAGTAATCTCAAGACTTATCACATATAGCAACCAAAACTTATTACATTTTTTTTTAAATTAACTTTTGATTGAAAGCTTTTATTGATAAAGGTTTATATATATATATATATATTTTTTTTTTTTTTGCTGATCGGTAGTAACTCAAGAAGGCTTTCAAGTTATTAATAGTCAGTTTAGTGGGTTATGTCAAAATCGTTATTTAAAATCATAGGCTTAAATAATAATAATAATTGTTGTGGTTGTATCTCGATTGAACTTCTCTCATAAACTATTTTCGAGCTTATTAAAGTGTTAACTTTCAAAAATATTCTATTCCATTTTATAAGTTCACTTAATCTAATTTGTACATTAAGTCCTTTTTGGTAATTAATAATAGAAACTCTTTTACATTTTTCTAACAAAACATTAACGAATACTTAACAAACTATTTTCATAACCTCTACGTTAATAAGTTCTATTCTAGAAGTCATACAAATGAGCCTAAAAAGTCATTTTTTTGGTAAGTGTTTCAAAAATTTAGTTTTCATGGAAAAGTGTTCGTGGTCTAATTATATAAATATAAGATACATATAAAAGTGATGTTATTAACCTCACATTATCTTATAAGTTTGAATTATGTTTTGTGTTTTTTTATTCTTTTACAGAAATTACTACACAAGAAAAAGAAAGAAATTAATTTATCCATCATATTATTTATATAAGAAATATATATGTTCTTATACTATTAAATCTATTGTTCTAATCTATTGTAACCTATAAGGAGATAACTTAACAAAAAATATTTTGGAAATAAGGATGGTTTATTTAGTATTAAAATGTTTTTAAAAGATTTTGTGTGATAGATTCAGAGTGGGAGTCTAATAGATAATTAATTGGGTTCATTAATGTAAGCCAAATGTTATGGCGTCAAAACATATGTTTAAGTTTAAAACCATTTATTATAGATTTTGTATGAGCTGCCTAGTTCATATCATGCTAATGCTCTTCTTTCCTTGTAGATATTTACTTTTGGGTATTAATCTTAAGCTTTTGCTACTAGTGTTAGCCTAATTCAATTGATCAAGTGGTTTATATTAACGAACTTGGGGTCGTTTGGATCAGGTTAATATTAGATAACTGGGGTATATTTTTTAAATTGACAAGTGACGAGTTGATGGTTTGTACAAAATTCTTCTGATATTTTATGACAAACAGTAGCATTTGGGGGGCATATTTCCGATAATCTTAATACCTGGTCGTGGTGGGGGGGTGAAGTTGCTGTTATTAAACATTACCTTAGTATTACAAGTTTTTTCCCATATTGCCCCTAAACAGTTGAGCATTTGGTCAAATTAACCTTATTTTGTTAATATTTACAAAACACCCAATACATCATGCAGACACTTTGTCTCTCGCTTTTTAAATTTTATGGACGACATGCCCTTGTTATTGTCATTATTTACATAATGTCATTATACCCAGAAGCTACCATTGGCAGCCACCATCGACCGCCACCGAAGGTTGCCAAAAGTTGCATAAGGCTACGACTGCCGTGAGTCAGTGAGGCTTTTCCTAATGGATCGTGATCCAGTTCAAAAAAGCCAAATCAGCTGTTTCACGGCCAAGGATGTGGGTGAATGACGACTGATCTAGCCGTGAAACAACCAGACTGTGCCGTGAAACGGCCGATCTATGGCACAGCCAGCGTCATGGCGAGATTTTTGGCATTGCCAATGGTGGGCTGGTTGCCGACAATGGCTTGGGGTGGGTAGGGGTGTTTTTGTAAGTTTAAAATGTTTTTGGTTGCTAGGGTGTTTTTCTAAATCTGAAAGTAGGGGTTAAAGAATTATTCAAAAAAATAAATAAATAATGTATATTAATATTTAAAAGGAGGGCAATTTAGTAATCTACATAACATACCCACCCATTATCCTCCCAACCAAACATATCACCGAATATTCAACCGAATAAACACATTTCTAACATTCCCAGTAATCTCAAGGTGATTTTTTATTCCGTTAATATATATCCCCTATAATAAAACATTATATGATCCAAACGCCCCATATAGAACTAAATTATTACCCATGAGGGCTATTTGCATGGCCAAAAGTCATATTTGACCCTCATAGGCACTTGCATGCTAAAAGTCGTATTAACTATATCTCAATGACGACACGGTCCGACAGGAACTCTGGTTCAAGCTCAAGCTTACAAAGCAAGTGTAGGGATTTAGAGACTAAAAAAAAAAAAAAAAAAACTAAATATTAAGCTTCTGTTTGTTTCACTATCATTTTCTGTTATCCTATTTAGATTAAAAAAGAGAATAGTGTTTGTCTTATTGGAATCATATTCTGAAAATTAATCCGAATCAAATAAGATTTTTTCTATTGAAAATAAAAGAGGGGGGAACTTGATTTCTATTATCATATTCTATTCAACTCAAAAATTTTTCTAACCCTATTAACTAAAAACAATTATTTTTCACACATTCTAATCTGAAAATTAATCTACCCAAGACCACTATGCTGCCAGAAACCACCGCCGACCATGTTGGCGTCGACTACCGCGACGGCCATCATTGGAATGATGCATGATTGGCCGGATCTGGCTGGTCGTGCGGACAGACCAAATCTTTTGGTGTTGATGACAACAAGATTGGCCATAACGACGACCAGATTTGGCCGTAGATCTGGCCAGAAAAGGCCAGATCTGCGCAAGACTAGGGGTCGTGCGCCTTTCGCGATGTCGGCTGGCATCCAGTAGTGGCTTGGGTGGGTGGGGATGTCTTTGTTATTTTAAACTTTTATTGTGGGGTGTTTAGTAAATTAACAAATGTAGGGGATTAAAATAATTAAATATTTTCAGAAAATGTTTTAAAAAAATGTACCAAACAACTTTCAACATTTTTATCCAATATAATTGTCGATATTATACCAAATACATTCTCATAATTCTATCCTATTTGATTTAATCGAACTCAACTCAACTTAAAATAGTTTTCAGAATATCATTTTTAAATAACCTACCAAACCGGCCCAACTTATTTGTGTTTTTATGCTGATCATATTTGTTCTATATTGGGATACTTATCAGCTTCAGGTTTAGAGTAAGCATAAATTAAAACTGTTCAAATATAAGTATATCTGATGTTATCACTCAATTGTTTGTATTTGATGTGGTTCTTGTGGAGTAATAGGAAAAATGCACAATTAAATTTTTACAGATTCTGGTGATAGTGTTGCTTGAAGTTTTGCTACATTATGAAATTATATATATTCTAGGATTCATAGAATTAGATTGCCCACTTAAGGTACGTACTATTTATGCCTAATCCCTTAGTTGGATTTTGTTAAAGTTACTTGAACAAGTGTGAAGGAAATTCTTTAAATGTTATTAGGGGTAAAATGGTCATTCCACTCATAATTAGATGAGAGAGTGGGGAATGAAAGAAGTAGAATAACATGGAGAAGTTAAAAAAATGAGGGCATTCTTGTAATTGATTAAGGGATATAGGTGAATTTTTAGAAAGTGCAAGGGTAAATGGGAAACTATATATTTATATGTAGTAATAAGAGTTCAAGAGTTGAAACCCTAGAACTCACCCATTGTTCAAGCCACCTACCCCAAATTCTCCAAATTTCTTCACTAAATTTCCAAGGAAATTCATAGGATTTGGCTAATTTTGATAGATTTTCAATCCTAAGCATTCAAAGGTAAGATTCTTGCACCAAGATGTGAGATTAAATTTTAAAGTTTTGAATTCTTAGGTTTTACATGCTTAGGGTTAAGGGAAGGGGAATTTACCAAAGAGATATTTAGTGTTGGAATTGCTCAAATTCAAGGTAAGTAAATCCAACTTTAGCTTTGATTGAAAAATACTGTGTAGAGAAATTTCGTATAGTTGTATGTGTGTTTGGATGAGAGAATTATGGATTGAAATTGAGGTTTTTATTTGTGAATCTTATGGCCAGAGAAGTGAATGTATTGTATGTGTTGAGTTGAAATTGAAAGAATGGATGTAGAAGGGTGGAAGGTGAAATTCGGCTGGGGTTGGTGTTGGCCTTAAGAGTTTTTGCTCAATTTTGGTGGCTTGAGAATATGTGGAGTGTAACCATTTAGGGTTTGTATGTGCATGTAAGTGTTGATGAAATTTCAAAGAAAGTGCATATATAGAGTATATTAGATTATTACTTTGTTATGGAAATGTTGTGGTAGAGGATACTAGTTCCTAATGATATTCTTTATATGCCATAATGCATTTACATTTGGTATTTGCATTAGAAAGAATTGCAAAGAATGAGCATATTACATGCACTATACATAACATGTATGAGAACATAAAGAATAAAGAGAAAGAAAGAAAGAAATTAATGTAGAATCATTATCTAAAGAACATAATTAAAGAATACCTAAATCTGAAATTTTATTTAAAGAAATTAAGAAGATAAGAGAAGAGAAGGTTGTTGCGATGGGAACCCGAGTGACAGAAGAGAAGAATATCCCCACATGCACACGACCTTTAGTGAGCAGCCTAAGAAAAGAAGAAGAATTTGTATAGTCCGTAAGAAGTGCATGTGGATGAGGACTGTACCCAAGAAAGAATTTGAGAATACACTCATACGACCAGAGTTCCGAATCCATGCCTCAACAGGTCGACGGCAAAGAAAAAATAGAAAAGAAAAGAAAGAAAGAATAGGAGAATAAGAAAAGAATAGAAAAGCAAGAAAGAATAGAAAATAAGAGAAACATAAAGAAAGAGAGAAACAGAAAAGAGAGAATTGAAACGAAGAGAAAAAACAGAAAAAAGAAAGAAACAAGAAGGAAACAAAAAACAAATAAGAAAAAAACAAAAAAAAAACAAAAAAAAAAAAACAAAAAGAAAATGCATTGCATAGAAAAAGTTTATGCATTAGTGCATATGCATCATGCCTTTTCTACTACCTCGAGTTAGTTTCCCTATTTGTGCTTACATATCGATAAATAAGAAACTAGAATCTTAGAAAGAGCAGAGAAGAATGAGAAGTTGGTTAAGGAAAGAAAATCCAGGATCTGAGTAACGGAGAAAGATGGAGTATTGTGAGTTACTTACTGAGCAATTAGTGCTCACTCCGTTGATTTCACTGTTTTTGCAGGTAAAGATGAGATCAGTTGGGAGGAACGTCAAGTAGCGGAGGAGAGACCTACTGTCCGAGGATTACTTTGTATTTATTTTTGTAACTTTATTACTTGATGTAGAGATTTGTATATAAAGTAAATTTATTTTGGACCCACTATTAAATTCTATATACATAATATTCTATAACATCGTAGAGTTTTACTTATATTTTCAAAGAATACTAACTAGACAAAATATTACAATTAGGTACAAATTGAATTTGTTATGAGATTTAAAGTGGGTGTTCAAAACTGTGAATTAGAATTTTCGATGACTATTTTGGAATCCTAAATTACGTCTAAAATTTCAGAAAATTTATATAGAATTATACTTGTCTAGTACCTTCAGTAAACATTTCGTAATTTTATGTGTTTTACAAGTTATAAAAAGTGAAGTCATACTAAGTGGTAAAGTAAATGAACGAAAGGAAATTCTAAGATTTGGTTGTGTGAATTATGCGAAATATGCCTTAGTTATGTTGTGGTGAATTGAATTCATGTGTTGGTTTGGATTCCTTCATCTTTTCCTAAAAGACAAATAGTTTACTACTAATTTGTGATGTTTCAGATTAGCAAGAGGTTGGCATCCCTATGTTGGTTCCCTTTAGTGATAGAATTAAGACATTGAAATTTCTTTATTTGTTTTGCATGTTAGACATGGATTTTGAGAAAATTTCATTTTATTTACAATTTTGAGTTTAAATATTTTTATACGTTGTTAGAAAGTTCAATAAGACATTTCTGCTATACAAGTTGTATAGTAATCTGAGTATGTTTTATGCACAATTAGATGATGCGAATGCCTCTGTTCTCTTTGACAAGTTTTAGACATCATGCATTCATGTGGCACAGTAAATCATATGTTTGAACATAAAAAGAACTTGCTCTTGATTTCCTTGTCATGCTTTACAAGTTTATAGTAATTTGAATACATGTTTGGAATGAATGAAATAACCCAAAACTAGCTAGTTTTATATAGGATTTTACAAGTAGATCCGATGATCAAATTCTTACATATCCGTTGAGATGGATGACTAGGATTTAGTGTCACCCAATAGAATGTCTTATTCTATTGCTTTTTTGGTGAAGGAAATATTTGGAAGCTTCTAGAGATATTCTCAATATATTCCTGTGCTTTTGGGTCTAGTATGGATCAAACCTTTTGAATTAGATATTGGGCCTCGACTGGATTTTGGCCCAACGTGACACTAGGTGTGTCATTACTTTTCATGGTGACAAAACCAAAGTCTTGGTTTTTTTAGGACTTAATATAATTGGGATATTATTAAATTTTATCACAATCATTACTTGGTTGAATAAGATGTTACAAACTTAAGAGTGTGGTTGGGATTGTTGTAGTTTAAGAAATAATCAATTAAGTTTAAAAGTGTTTGGTAACAGCTTTTAAACATTAAGTTTAAAGTTAATCATGATAGTGGAGTTGTAAAAAGATTCCAGTAGCTTTTAAAAATATGATTATTTGTAAAGTTGATTTTATATAAATTGACAAATATATCCTCAAATACAAAAATAACTTAAAATTTAATTTATTAAATAATGATTTCGTAATTTATTGTAAATTTGAAACAAGAAAACAAGAGTGGTTGTTGGCACCATCGATGATGGTCAAGTGTCAGTCAATATCTGGTCAACATCGGTCAAAGATGCGCATTTGCCGATCGTCTGTCTTGGAGGATCATAATCTTCCCGTCTATTAGAATTCGGTTGAATCACTAGATTCCTATTAGGGTCAAAATCGTCTTGGGCTTGACGAGGCCCAATAACGAAATAAACATATCACCGGCCAAGGCCTCAACCCAATCTCGATTGGGCCTACGCTTAAAATCACTTTGGGAAATACCCACTCTATGAGTTGGGCTATCCTATAAGTTAAGCTAAACTAGGTTTAGCCCATAAATAGGAAATCAGAATCTCATTCTATTTCCTCTTCTACAAGATTTCAATCTTACTCAACTATTAAACTGATCTGATAAGGTCAAGAAATCATATTCTCTTTCATGATAGAATTATCTCCAAAATAGGACTTAGTGTCTACTAAGATTACAAATCTTATTTAAACTATAAACTTAACTATGAAAGGTCAAGAAATCATACTCTTCTTGATAGGGATATCTCCCAAAATAAGACTTAGGTCCTACTAGGATTCCAACCCCTTGGGTTCACTATAAAAAACCGAGGCTGCCCTCTATTAAGGAGGCAATCTCCATAGTCAATCTACACTACTCAAAACCATCTACTTGCTCCTAAAGTCTTCTCCAAGAACCTGACGCCTCGCCGTAGTCCTAGCTTCTGACAAGATTCCTGGTAATTCTTCATCTCCTTAATTCTTATCCAATAATCTCTTTCAGCCTTGCTGACTTGAGCGTCGGAGTGCCTACGGCAAAACACCCCGGTGTTTTCTGGAAGTTCACGCTTGCCCTTTCATGTGTGCATGTAGCAGATTGTCAGTGCCTAACTCATGGATCAGACCCTATTTTATGACGGTAGATTTTTGCATACAGTTTGGCGCCCACCGTGGGGCCCTGACAATCATCTATCAACGACGACTTACAACATGGGATGCGACACGGAACTCCTTTGACTGACAATGTAATCAGAAATCCCTTCACGATAAGAATTTTTTTCTTTTTTCTTTATTTTTCTTCGTTTGTTTTATCTTCACATGCCATATTATATCTATTCGGCATATCGTAATTTATTATATATATCAATTCAGTGAGTAGTATAAGACCTTGAAGCTCATATTATTGTTCTAAATTAATAATAGCTTCATATATTGTTCTAAATTATAGAATAATAATGTGTCAGAGTTTAAAGTGGTTGTCCTAAACCACTTGATTCATGACTTTGCTTCAAAAACTCTCTTCTAATCCTCTGTTCAGATAAGGCAATAGCTTCTGTCTCTAACCTCTCTACACGTGCCTTTTCACTTCAATCTCAAACCACCAGGTGGTCCGCCGCCGTCATTAGAGCTTGTAATGCTTACTCGCCACAAAACTAGTCAATTTGTTCATTCAAGAAGATGCCGCAATACGCTAGCATCTCCAGGACCTCTACTCCATTAGAACCCAAAAGTGAATCACGTGCCCACTCACTTCAACTGGTTCAGCTCGACATAGAAAGTAACACCTCTCTTTCTACTGTCTAGCAAGCATGGGTGGCAACACTTGAAGGGGAAAGGTATATGTCATTGTCTCCTTTTAACTACCACTCTATTCGGTTAAACTTTCTTTATTCGGCCATTACTTAAATACATACAGCTCATTTTTCATTAGCTCACTCTTTATTCAGTCCAAACACATGCACATCATGCATATTAACTCCATTCGACTATTTGCTTAAAACATGCATGCCATGCATGTCATTGCTCAAGCTTCAATCAAATATTTTCAACTACAAAGTCGGTCACGCCGACGGGCCACATAGCCCTCAAAGGTTTCAACTGCAAGTCGATCATGCCGACTCGACTACAAGCTCCATACAAGCTCATTTGGCATACGCATCGGATCGGTCTTGCCCGATTCACGGATTTACACCTTCGAATCAACTTTGCTCGATCACGGATTTACACCTTCGGATTGACCCTGCCCGATCCACGGATTTACACCTTCGGACGATCTACCCGATCCACAGATTTACACCTTCGGATCGGTCCTGCCGATCCAGGATTTACACCTCGGATAAGCCCTGCCCGATCTACATATTTACACCTTCGATCGACCCTGCTCATCCACGGATTAAACTTCGGATCGGCCCTGCCCGATTAATGGATTTACACCTTCAGATCGACCCTGCTCCATCCAAGGATTTACACCTTCGGATCGCCTGCCGGCCACGGATACCCTTCGGATGCTTGCCCACTCCAGGATTTACACATTCGGATTGGCCCTGCTCGATCCACGGATTTACACCTTGGACGACCCTACCGGATTCATAGATTTGCACCTTCAGATCGACCTTGCTCGATCCACGGATTTACACCTTTGGATAGGCCCTGCCCAATTTACGGTTTACATTTTCGGATCGACCCTACTAGATCCAAGGATTTACACCTTCGGATCGACCATGCTCGATTCACAGATTTACACCTTTGGATCGCCCTACCCGATTCACGGATTTATACCTTCGGATGACCCTGCGATCCACGATGATTTATACCTTCGGATCGGCCTGCCTGATTCAGGGATACACCTTCGGTCGGCCCTGCGATCACCAGTTACACCTTCGAATCGGCCTTGCCCGATTCACAGATTTACACCCTTCGAATCGGTCTGCCTGTTCACGGATTTACACCTTCGGATCGGCCCTGCCGATTCACGAGTTTACACCTTCGAATCGGCCTTGCCCGATTCACGGATTTACACCTTCGGTCGGCCCTGCCCGATCCATGAGTTTTACACTTCGAATTGGCCTACCCGATTCACCAGTTTACACATTCGAATCGGCCTGCCCGATTCACGGATTTACACCTTCGAATCGGCCCTACCGATTCACGGATTACACTTCGATCGGCCCTGCCAGATTCACGGATACACCTTCGAATCGACCCTACCGATCAACAGATTTACACCTCGAATCGGCCCAGCCCATTCACGAGTTTACACCTTCGGATTGGCCAGTCCGATTCACAAGTTTACACCTTCGATCGGCCCAGACCGATTTATAGATTTACACATTCAATCGTTCCAGACTGATTGAAGGAATTGCACCTCAAATCGCAGTCATCGACCCAATCCACGCAACGATCCATCAGACCTAACGAGCTGCTATCACTAATCCGCTCAGTCTGCACTCATTCGATTAATTACTCTCTAAGCTAAATACTCTTTAACTTAGAGAGTGGGGCTAACTGTTAGGGTCAAAAATCGTATTGGGCTTGACGAGGCCCAATAACAAAATAAACATGTCACGGCCCAAGGCCTCAACCCAATCTCGATTGGGCCTACCTAAAATCACTTTGGGAACTACCCCACTCTAGGTTTGGGCTATCCTATAGTTAAGCTAAACTGGGTTTCAGCCATAAATAGGAAATAGAATCTATTTATTTCCTCTTCTACTAAGATTTCAAATCTTACTCAACTATTAAACTTGATCTGATAAGGTCAAGAAATCATATCTCTTTCATGATAGAATTATCTCCCAAAATAGGACTAGTGTCCTACTAAGATTCCAAATTTATTTAAACTATTAAACTTAATCTGATAAGGTTAGAAATCATATATCTTTCTTGATAGGGTATCTCCCAAAATAGGACTTAGTGTCTACTAGGATTCCAGCCCTTTGGGTTCATATAAAAAAACCGAGGCTTGCCTCTCATTAAGGAGGCAATCTTCCATAGTCAATCTACACTACTCAAAACCATTTACATGTCCTAAAGTTCTCTCTCCAAGAACCCGACGTCTCCGTGTAGTCCTAGTTCGACAAGATTTGGTAATCTTCATCTTCTTAATTCTTATCCAAAATCTCTTCAGCCTTGCGACTTGAGCGTCGGAGTGCCTACAGAAAACACCACCCCGATGTTTTCTGGAAGCTTCACGCTTGCCTTTTCAATGTGCAGTGTTAGCGGATTGTCAGTGGCCTCAACCTCACGGGATCAGACCCTATTTCTGACGGTAGATTTTTTGCATCTACAATTCCTACGTCTATTTTTGCAGCAAAAGGGTGCTTGCCCGACAGTCAACGACGATCAAATATGGCTTTCCTAAGTTAGATATGGCTTTGGTATTATATTTGAGAAGGATTTCTATATTATTAGGAGTATATATTGTAGTTTCCTATTTGTTTTATAGATAAGGCTTTAAGTTATAATTTTTGAAGGAGTACTAAAGTATGAATAATACGATGAACAAATTGTCTTCTCCAAAACACCTGAAACCCAAACATTGCAAACCTAGTAGATATAAAGGCATACCTCAACCCCATGGCACTTTACCAAAGAGTATACTACACCTACAATATTCTTATACAATATGATGTGACAAAAGATGATTGAGTGAATATATTTTTAATTAAAATCAGCCAGTTATTTTTTACCATTCATGTTGTGTAAGAAATATTATTTATATGTTTATGTCATCACCAAGATAAGCACCTTCACATGTTATTAAATGATATCACAACTCAACTTCCCAAAATTCACTACCACAACACTTACGTGAATTAATACAAAATAAGAACACTCAAATGCACCGTGCGGACGTTGGGTTAAATAAACGGGGGATAGAATGGGGCTAGGGATATTGGGCATTTGGGTTAAATAAAGTGAATGGATTTACTAAAAAGTAAAAACCTCAAGTTTTTTATTTTTAATTTACTTTAATTATTAAATTTTATGTAAATACGTTTATGCCTTTAATGTTTAGTTTAACAGAAAATTTGTAACCGCAATCTAACAACATGGGGATAATGTTATTTCCAAAGTTCACAGATATTGTTATTCAAATATTAGGGGGTTTGTGTATTTCGTTTGAAAAGGTAAAAGAACTGGGGGTGTAGAATTAAGAGTTAATCCCCTTCTTTCACCCAAAAAAAAAAAAAAAAAAAAATAAGAGTTAATGAAAATAATTCATGCGGAATGATAAAATAACAAACTTCCTAAAATTTTGAAATAACAAAAATTTTCCATAGTTAATTAAGTGTCAGCAAAATGTTAAAATGACATTGTTATGAGTTAATAAAATATTACTAAAATTTTCTTTTACCGTTTATTTTAATACAAAAAACTTAATGGTACAATGATTTTTGTTATTTCAAAAACATTAGAATAGATTTGTCATTAACTTTAAAAAAAAATACAAAAGCAACTTGAATGTTGTGGGGCCAAAAATGTCCCTACCAAATAGGCCTAAAGACGAAGACCACTTTAACAAAGGCGAGCCATGACCCAATTCTGATTGGCCCGCCAATAGAGTCTGCATATTAGGTCCGCTCGTACACTACCCTGTTGCTCACTACTTGGGCCCAATCAGCAAAGGCTCGATTCGCTTAGGCCTCATCACCAGCTTGTTTGGGCCCAGGCCCCTTGATCCTAGACACCTACTGGATTAGGATCTACTTGGAGCCTAGGTTGCCTACTTACTCCAGCACTATCCAAACTCTATCGAAGGGTCAATTACTATCCTAATTCGTCTAAGATCCGTGTCTTAGACCCACTGGGACTCCCTTTTCCACGAAGGTAAGGGAGTAAAAAGTTATCTTTTTCACAAAACTAACTCCAAGGACTGATAGTTTACTAGGACTCGAAGATCCTACAGCCGTATTTAAACAAAGGACAACCCTCTCACAAGGGACAGGGAGATTACATCTTCAGACCTTGTAGTTCTCACTCTGAGAACTTCGCATCACAACCTTAGTTATAGCCTCCGACTAGACTCTTGGTAACTTTCTTTCCCTAACCCTCACTAAATTAGCCTCACTAGCCTTGTTGACTTGAGTGTCAGAGTGCCTATGGCAAACACCACCCTGGGTATTCCGTTCGCTTCATGCGTGTTCCTCGTGTGTGGTGCAGCGGATTGTGTGGCCTCAACCTCACGGGATCAGACCCTATTTCGTAAAGTAGATTTTTTGATCTACAGTTTAACGCCCACGTGGGGCCTCTGGCAATCATTTGTCTTTCAAACCGCTTTGCAAGGAAACTTCTATGACTGAAAATTTAGATAACACCAATCACAGTCTTGAGGCTAGACTCGAAGCTGTGACTGCCTTTATGCAACAACACTCAGACAAGGTGGCAGCACTGGAAGCTGAGAACGTCGCCATTTGGACCGAAAACGCCTCTATCGGGCCGAAAACCAGTCTCTGAAAGAAAAGGTAAGTCAATTTATGACTTGAGCTTCAGCCTTGTCAGTTACAACCCAAACATTCCGTGCATCAGTTCTATCCATGCAGCCTTTCCAGACTTTAGATCACAGACTAACGTCTCGGATACAAGATCGCGACAACTCTATTCATCACTAGTGGAGATTCAACCCATAATCCAATTGAGTGAGGAGTGCCAATAAGCCACTCTCGGTCGACCCACTTCAGGCACGAGATCAAGACATAAGTAACAGAAGCCCCACAACAAGAGCCACCCATCCTTGCCATCCTGTCCATCTCCAATCAAACATTCCTACCCAAACCCCACTTGGCTCGACTAATCCTCGCGGGTCGAGCGGGCTCCCTCACCTTCAATCCACCCTGCTCGAGTCCATCCATCCCCAGGACAAATGACTCCAAATAACCCCTCTTACCATCTGTGTAGGCCGAAACACGATCAGTCACAATGGGAACCACCTAACCCGAGGGAATGAAGGAGATCCAAATTACAAGGACACATGATGGAATGGTTCGCCAAACTACCCCACGTGACTTGACCAATGAAACGAACCGAGTGCGATCATATGACAACCAAGCCAATCAGGCTGACCCGGTGGCCTCACGTTGCCTATGGAGCAGATATTGGCTAAAAGATTGGCCGACATAGAGGCAATGATGAGGCATATACTTTGAGTGCCAATCCTGACCAAAAGACCAACCTCACAGCTATGCTGATTCACTTGTGGATGCAATTGCGCTGGCTGAGATGCCACACAAATTTACCATCCCCAGATGAAGCCTTACGATGACACAATCGACCCGGATGACCACATAGCCTCATACAAGCAGCGGAGTTCGCCGTCTCGATACCCCGAAACATGAAGGAAGCTTGCAGTGTAAGGCTTCGGCTCCACCTCTCCAAACCAGCCTCCAATGGTATCTAACCTCCAAGCAACGCATCAGCTCGTTCAACCACTCAATCAGCTCGTTCACCCAACTCACTCAGCTCGTTGCCCAAATCATTGCACCCTTGCGAACAATTCGTCAGCAGCAAGAAACTCGAGAAGCTGTCAGCGACCTATACAAAGTTATCAAAAGAGGGGGGAGCCACTAAGAGAGTACGTCAGCAGAATCAATAAAGAAAAAATCTCCATCCCATCTTGTAATCCAGAGAGAAAGTGGTAAATGCTTCAAAAAGGTCTCTCCTAGATAGAGAACTATACAAAGACTTGACCAAGCTTGACTGCACCATAATAGAAGACGTCTTGCTAAAGCAGTGATCCAAATCAGATGGAAGGAAGACCAGGTGAACCGGATAAGGCATGCCAGATATGATGACATCACGCAGGAGGAATGAAAGAAAGCCCAAATCCAGATCATTTGAGCCCCGTTATCAACCCTCTCCTCGTAATCTGAGCAGAATAAAAAAACCATATGATCGCCAGCCGAATAGAATCGAAAATAGATCACCCAAATCAAACCAATTCAAGATCCTAGAGTACAACCTCACGTCAAACCAGCCTAGGTTGTGACAATCATAAAAGGAATGAGGCTTACTGTCAAGTGGCTAGCCAAGCTCAATCCCGACTTGAAGAAGGACATGACCTAGTGGTGCGAATTCCATGGCCACCATGGTCATAACATGTCGATTGCATCGCCCTAAGTTAGAAGTTGCAGCACTATTGAAAAGGGAACATCTCCGGGACTTATTGATAGATAAATGGAAGAATATAGTTGGCCAGAGAAGCTCAAAGGAAACACTCCCTCCCTACGGGAACGACACCAAAGGGGTGCTACTCCATTATCTCTGGAGGAAAAAATAGTGGGTGAGTATTCTCAGCCAAGCGCTATGCTTGAGCCAACCATCATCTAGAAGTTCAGTCCATTCATCCATCCCCTCCGCACGAATACCAACCAGATCATTCAGTTTGAAGATGACGAGCCAATCACCTAGCCGTCCTTATCATGATGCTTTGGTCATCTCCCTCTAGATCACAACATCTTAGTTAAAAGAGTATTCGTAGATGGGGGGTCCTCGACAAACATCCTCTTCCTTAAAGTAGTGAGGCATGAGCTGGATGAAGAATCAACATCAGTAGATGACCAACCATCCTAGTTGGGTTCAGTTCTGAGCAGAAATTCACCATCGGTGAAATGCCCTGCCTGTCTATGCCAGTGCAGTCAACAAACAAACCATCTTCCTAGTGCTTGATTGCCCCTCACCGTACAACGTCATCTTAGGTCGACCCTGGTACATGACATGCGAACTGTCCCATCCACCTTTCATCAAACTAAAGGTTTCCAACAAAATGGGGAGTAAGAGAATCAAGGCTATCCGAAGGCTCCAAAGACTGCACAAAAATGCCTTCAAAGGCAAAGGTCACGCTTCATAGGAACTACAGTCCCATCCAACCCTTTCGACCGAGCCAGATCAACCATCCATGGAAGAGTTGGATGAAGTGCAGATACATCCAGACCACCTGATCGAAAGACCCATATTGCTCTTACCTCAAGCCTGGATAAGAGAACGACTTATAGACTTCCTAAACAAAATCAAGACTGCTTTGTCCTGTCCCACGCGGACATGACGGGAGTTAGCCCTGAGGTAATCGTCTACCACATTCACATAGATCCGGATACACCCCCCAGTGAAGTAGAGATGAAGGAAGTTCACGCTAGAAGCAACCGGGTCATCATGAGAAGTTGACAAACTGCGAGTAACAGACTGATCAGAGAAGTCCACTACCCTAACTGGTGGCAACCGTGGTGGTTATGAAGAAAAAGACGGAAAATTGAAGGTCTGCAAGACTTCATAGATTTGAACAAGGCATGCCCCATGACTTCTTCCCATCCTACATATCGACATGATGGTCGATGCGACAATAGGTCATGAACTCCTAAGTTTTATGGATGCTTTTTCAGGATACATCAGATTTTGATACACCCGGACGACCCGGAAAATACAGCTTCATCACCAAGAGGGGAACCTATGCTACAAAGTAATGCCTTTTGGTCTTAAGAACACTGGGGCCACCTACCAGCGATTGGTCAATAGAATGTTTGACGAACACCTTGGAGACAACCATGGAAGTATATATTGACGACATGCTCATACAGTCCCTTATGGCCGAGCAGCACCTCGACCACCTCAACCAAGATTCGCCGTCTTAAGGAAATACATATGAAGCTAAACCTAGCCAAAGTTTGTTCGGGGTCTGTTAGGAAAATTTGGGTACATGATGACTCACGTAGGATAGAAGCCAACCCTGATCAAATACAGGCGATCCTCAACATACCATCATCAACTTGCATCAAAGACGTCTAGCGCCTTGTAGGGCGAGTAGTTGCCTTGAGCCGATTCATCTCCAGATCTATGACAAGTGCCACCTCTTCTTCGCCACACTCAAGAAATCCAAGAAATTTGAGTGGACCCCCACCTAGAGGAGGCCTACAGCAGCTAAAAAGGTACCTAACATCTCAACCACTTCTTTCCAAGCCCGTGGTTGGGAAAAACTCTACACCTACCTGGCGGTCTCGAGACAACCATCTCAATAGTATTAGTCTAGGAAGACATGCGAAGCAGCTACCAGTTTACTATGTAAGTAAATCAATTGATGCCGAGACACGATACAGCCAGCTGGGAAATTGGCACTTGCCGTCGTCTATGCATCCAAGAAGCTCAGACCATATTTTCAATGCCATTCCATAGTATCCCACCTCCTCCCACTCAAGAAGATACTTCATAAGCTAGAGTATCCGGCTAATCACCCAATAGACAGTAGAGCTTAGTGAGTTTGATATATCTTTCCAACACTACTGCCATCAAATCCCAAGCGTGGTAAGTTTCATTGTTATTTTACTCTTAACACTACCATCCATGCAGAAAAGAGTTATTGTGCATGATAGGGGTCTCTTCGAAGTGGACCCTTCAGTGGACGGCTCAAGCAATGTGAATGGAAGCAGGCTCGACATTATACTTATTATACCAGAAGGGGATATCATCCAACGGGCCATACAGTGTGGGTTTAAGTGCACAAACAACGAAGCCAAATACGAAACCCTTATCGCTGGACTCTCTCTCGCCAAAGAGATGGAGTAAGAAAGCTGGAGGTAAAATCTGATTTCTTACATAGTAGTCAACCAGCTACAAGGCATACCAAGCCCGAGACTTGAAGATGACTACCTCCTTGAACTTGGTCAAAGAGATGCAGTCCGCCTTTGAAGAATTCTCTATCACCCAAGTCCAAGAACGGAGAACACCCATGCTGATGCCCTCGCCAACCTCGGCTCAACCCTTCAAGGCTCCTCCCAGTCATCCATCCCACATTGTTCCTCCAATGGCAGTCGATTAGAAGGAACATCCAACGAACAAGTTGCCCAAACCGAAAGAGCCCAATGAAGTAATGGATGTTGAACCAGTCGACTCTTGGATGACTCCATAATCAAATACTTGGAACATGATGAACTCCAACTGACAAGAATGAAGCACGCCATCTCGAGAGCAAAAGCTGCAAGATTCACCATATGCGAGGGCCAACTCCTTATGAAGTCATTCTCTAGCCCCTACCTCAAATGCATAAGCCCAGAAGAAGCCAAGTATCTTCTCGCTGAACTCCATGAAGGCGAATGCGAAAACCATGTAGGAGGACACAACTTTGCCCACCGGGTGATACCGCTGGTTACTTGGCCAACTATATGCACGACTCAGCATCCTATGTGAAGAAATGCGATAGCTGTCAAAGGTTCTCCTATGTCTCACACCTCCTACCTGAGCGACTCTGTAAAACCCCACTTATATATATATTCTCTTTGGGTTTTGTTTATAAAAGGGACTTTTCTATCAAATTTGAAAGTTTGGTTGGGGATGAAAATAAAGAAATGAAACTATTGGGTTTGCATGTAGCAAGGGCACAAATATCGAGCTTTTTGCAAGAAAAGATGATGTGGCCGGGTTATACTAGAATTAAGAGAATTTAGGGGGGTGTTGTGAAAAAAAATTATTTTATATAAATCTAGGCTGCTCGCCCAAATGAAGAAGAAAAAAAAAGGGAAGGAAGAAGAAGTGTTGGCCGAGAGTAGAGTGAGAGAGAAAGGAGTAAAATCGAGGCTGAGAAAAATTTGAAGCAGATCACTTCGATCTGAGCTCGGGTAATTCAGCAGGGGGTTAGGAAGACAAAATTTTAGTTCTTTCTTGTTATAAAGGGTGGAAGATTGATCTTGGTTTTTGGTGTAGGTTGTCGAGGAAAGGAGTGCTTGAGACTTTGAGTTGAGATCGGTTGAGCAGAATTTTTGTGAGTGGTTTCTTAAAACTTTTCCAAAATCAAACCTTTTTGAATGCCTGTTAAGTGAATGTGTATCTCATGCTGTTTGATACAACTACTGTTGAATGTGACTTTCCTTGCTTGCATGTGTTTGACTAACATAAATGAGTGAAACTGCATTAGATCTGATTCTAATAAATATACTTGTGTTGCATGTCATTAGATCTTTCTTAAAAGCTTAAGACTTATGTTTGCATGTTAGGTGTTTGATGAGTTTTGGGTTATATGTGAAGTTTGTGTGAGTTGCTTGTTCTCCCATGCTTCGGCTAGATTTGGGATATATTTTATTGTAGAAGAATTGCTTTAAATTGGTTTCTTAATAATGTGTATTAGGTTGGGCAATATGTTGGTAAATTGCTAGGATTTGTTAAAAAAGATAAAATATGTTATGAACAATTACGTTTGCATGCTCTTGTTGTAGTGAGTAATATTTTATAAGAAGTATGAATAGTGAGTCTTGGAAGTCAAAGAAAGTACTTCTCATTATGATTGTATGACATTCCTTAGATAATGGTTTCATATATAGTAGTGTTGGAAAAGAACCCGCCTGGCTCGACCCGACCCGACCCAGCCGTGGGGGGTTAGTGTTTTTGGCAGGTCGGGCACTACCCGACCCATCACTTGTTAGGGTTGGCTGGCCCAGCCCGGCCGCCAACCCTAACCTAGGGTTATGCTATGGGCCGAGCCTGGGTTAGCCCTCCATTTTTTTAATTTAATTTTTTCTTTTCTTTTCTTTTCTTTTGTCATTTGTGTATTGTTTTTAGTTAACTTTTCAAATATCAATATTCAATTAAATTAATCTTTTTTTGTTAACATTTCAAATATTAATTCAATTTTAATACAATAAAATTGAATATAGAAAAATTAGATTTATTCATTTATCAAAAAGAAAATAAGAAATTACAACAATTATTGCCTCATTAAAAACCTCACCAAGAAAACCCAATGAGACAAAAACTTGGTAAAGAAAAAAGAGTGCAATAATTGACAATTAATTTACAAGTTACAATTTACAAAACAACTAATTTGGGGGTTGACTAGGACCTCCCTCATCCGTATCATCTATATTACAAAATTGAAATGATTCTATTAAAGTATTGTCGACAACCTTGTATTGATCGTATGGCGCGACCGTTCCCAATCTCGAAGACATGTGAGAACTTCAATCATTTTTTGTGAAAGGTTTAGTCCCCCTTTCATTTAAAATTCTTCCACTTGCACTAAAGTTTGTTCGGATGAGACGGTTGAGACATGAACAACGAAAACATCCAAGGAAAGTCTTGATAATACTGGAAAAAACATTTTCTGGTTTTCCAATATTCTAAGACATCAAAGTTGGCTCTTTGTTGTGGATCTGTAGTAACATTTTAGGGGTTCTTAAATATGTTGAAGCTCGTTCTCTGTGACTGCATGGAGGATAGTATATTGTTGTTGGTCGTTCTGAAGAGGAGGTTGTGCTTGGGTTCGGGTCCTCTTCGGCCTATTAAATGCACTCCAGGAGCAGAAGTCTTCATTTGTTTCTTTTGATGCAACTTCCTTAGGTATTTCGCATCTTTGCAGGTTCCCATACCTGTTTCATATTGGAAATATACCTCTGCAAGACATCTCTTACCTTCCTAATTGATTGGCAATATATTCGTTTTGTAAATTTTCAGTTAATGTGTCTAAACCATTTCTTGGTTTAGACACATTAAAAAAAAAAAATTTCCATTGCCTTTATTGGTTCCCTTAAAATTTCATTGTTTTGTTTTTTCTAAATAACTCGAAATTTTTTAATTGTATGTATACCAATGACTAGTAGGATAATACATACCAGAAAGTGTAAAGTGGATTGGTAAAAAATTTTAAGAAAGAATGAAATATTTAGCTATTGCCATCATTTTCTACCAATAATGAGAACCTCTATTATTTGCTACAAATAAACTAATTATATGCATAGGTAAACATGAATCAAACAGTAAATAAGTACTATTCCATCTAACAGGCATGTCTAATGCAAAAGTTCTAGGAGACATATTTGATTTTATACAAGCATCTTGAAATTCAGCATTTCTTTATTACTACTAGTAATCCAAGCTAAAGAATCCTTAATTCTATCATATTATCTATACTTGTTTCATACCACTTTTCACAATTAAATTATAATGTGACATGCACAACGTGATGAAAAAACTTCAAATGTTATAAAAAGGATAATTAATTTAAAAAAAAATCTATCGTTGTACTATTAGCACTTGCATTATTTAAGTTAAACTTATCACTTTATTAATAACATCATAATCTTCTAAAATTTCAACAATTTTATTATAAATTTGTTGACCACTAGATACCATCCATTAATCTAAATTCTAATAAAGTTTTATTTAATTTACATTCGTTATCAAAATAATGACTAGTCACAAATAATCTTGTTTAGCTTTACTACTCCAAATATCGGCTCTCAGAGCCAACATAACATGACAACTATGTATTTTATTTTTAATTCTAATTTTATTCCCAAACAATTTTATAAATCATTTCTAGTTGCAGTTTTAGAATAACTTTTAAATCTTGGAAAAATGAATTTTCAATAAATCTTTCAAAATATTTATCTTCAGCCATATTAATAGGTTGATCAGTTGCAGCAATAATAAAGCTAATTGTTCTCTATATACATAGAATTATAATGCCAAGTAGTACCCATATTAGTTATTTGAGTTTGATTGGTTTCTCTACTTCCATGTTGAGCAATATGTTTATTAGCATGTTTTTTAAAGTACTAGTACCATTACCTGAATCAGCTTTATAAATATTTCACGATACTTGCATCTTGGTTTCTTCACTTGAATCCCATTTTCTATCTTGTAAAACTTATCGAAATGCACCCAAACGTGATGTGTGTCTATTGCTGGTTTCGACAACAGTTGATGAACCTGCTTCTGCTTGAGATGAAGTTGGACGAGCGGGTGATTACGAGATGACAATTACGAGGACGACTTCTAGAACCACCGGAGCGTAGTAGCATGGGGAGGAATCGGGGGCATATTGTTGAGCTGTATCAGTTTTGAGACTGGGAAAGCGGGACTATTTGAATTTGCTGCATTTATGTTAGTAAATTCAGCGGGACTAGGATAATAGTTTCCTTCATCATTGAAATTGATGGGAGAGAAATATCTATCTATTGTAGTTAAAAAAAAATTTGATATAGAAGAAATAAAAATTAAAGAAGGAGAATTGGAATATGAAAATATGAATTGAAAATTGCAAAAACTAATAAAAATTAAAATGAGAGCAAATTGACAACAAAGAGAAATTGAGAGATTTCAATAGAGATTAGAGATTAGAGAAAATGAGAGAATTTGGGATGTGAGAAATATGAGAGTTTAGGGCCAATTTATAGAAAAAAAATGGGAAAAGAAAATGTGAAAAAACCACTCCAACAGCTTAAAACGGTTATATTTCAAGGGTAAGGGGTATTTGAAAAAAAAATTAATTTTCTTTTTATTTTTTTTCAGCCAACCCGGTGGGTTGGTCGTTGCAAACAACAGACAACCTGGCGAGTTCTTTCTAAAAAAACAAAACAGCAACCCGCCAACCATATATCACCCGACCCGCCTGGGGGTTGATGCGGGTCTGGTTCAACCCGGCCTGCCTAGTTGAACCCTCTTAATGTAGGCTGGGTTCGGTTGACCCGCCTAACCCGACCCATTTATTCCACTCTATGTATATGCTGGGTAATGTGCAGCATGTGAATCTTGTCAGAAAAATTTGGTGTTTTAAAGTATGAAAGTGATACTTGCACAAGTGGGGTCAGACGTACCTGTGATGGGTTGTTGAAGAAATTCTAGATCTGGGCTAAACGTCAGTTTTTGAATCATGTTTAAAATTGTTGTTTCACCCCTGTATGTGATTT
This sequence comes from Pistacia vera, assembly GCF_008641045.1. Classification (NCBI taxonomy): domain Eukaryota; kingdom Viridiplantae; phylum Streptophyta; class Magnoliopsida; order Sapindales; family Anacardiaceae; genus Pistacia; species Pistacia vera. The sequence continues at coordinate 219,375 of NW_022196728.1, read as the reverse complement.
TTGAATATTATGTCATATATGCATGATTTATAAGCACATATGTAATATGCTCTTGACTTACATGTTACTTGAGATATGCATGAGATTGTTGGTGGTTTAAAACCACCCTACAAAGTACCATTCCTAGTTTCAAGCTTTGCCCACGCGATGCAGGATTCCGCTAGGATTGAAGATTTGGTCTTCAGGCTCTGCGCATGCGTATTGAGATATTTAGTGCTCTGCCTAGGCGTTGAGTTTGTTCGCCATGTATTGAGATAGTTTTCTGCAGGCTCTGCCCGCTCGATGATAGATCTTGCTGGGCATTGAGATGTTTCTCCTAGCTTTGCCTATGTGTGGGACGCCCACTAGGTATCGAGATTTTCCCTAGGGTACTACTCGTGGTGAGAACCTTTAGTATAGTTTACTGTTTTGAAGCAGGTATCAGTTTATAGTTTTCAGATACTGGCCTACAGTTTTCTGTATCAGTTAATAGTTTTAGTAACAGTATCAGAACAGTTATGGATAATTGCATTAATTATGAAACATTCGATGTTGTAGCATGATTTATAGAAAAAAACATTGTTTTCAGAAGCATAAGCATTTACAGCATACTTTAAGTTCTTATAAACGTTTTTATGCACTTAGTGATGAGACGGATTCGAAATTGTTTCAGTTTAAATGATCAGATTACAGTACTTAGAACAATTAGAAACGAGTTTTGCATGCATACATGAATGATGTTTGCTTCCATAACATGTTATAGAATCATGTTGTTTTCAGATTTCATAAGGACTATTGCATGCCATAACTATTGTTGAATATATGTTTTGCAAACTCCCATTTTCCCCACTCATTGAGTATTTCAGCTCACCCTTTTTCAAAAAATGTTTTCCACCCCCAGGTTTACAGGGAGATCATGGAGCAGTGAGTCACCGCTCAAGGTTGTGCCACGTGTCGACGTCTTCTCATGTGTGTATTATGGCTTATATTCCAAAAATGGACTTCTGTTTTTGTAATAGTCTTATGTTTTTGCGTAATTACACAGACTTGATACTTTGTTTCTAGATTTTTCATGGATTATGCATTTATGTTTGCCAAACTTCCTAAATAAGTTTATGTACCTATTCATACTTGTATTTCTAATTACATTTTCATACAATTATTTAGCATAGTATATCAGAAAAATTGGATTTTAGGTTTCACAGTTTTCCCACACGCACATCTCGGTCATTCGAGTCTGGGGAGCGCCGGTCCTATGGGATGAGAAAGGTCGGGATGGGTCGTGTCAGACTCAACTCCACTCTACACCTTGGCCATTCATGAAGTGGGGGATGGACATAGTTGGAAAACTCTTGACAGCACCTGGGCAACGAGTCTTCATGTTGGCGGTCATCGACTATTTTACTAAGTGGATCGAAGCCGAAGCACTTGCCCAAGTCAAAGACCGAGAGGTAAAAGCCTTCATCTGGAAACCTGTCATCTACAGATTTGGAATACCAAAGAAATAGTCACCGACAATGGATCCCAATTCATCAGCTCAGGCTTCAGAGACTTCTGTGACATGTGGGGGATCAAGCTCAACTTCTTTACCCCTCGAAACCCTCAATCGAATGGCTAGGTGAATCATCAAATAAAACAATCATAGCAGATTTAAAGAAGTGCCTCCAGAAAGCTAAGGGTGTATGGGTAGACAAACTACCAAGGGTCCTCTGGTCCTATCGAACAATAGCATGCTCGTCCATTGGCAAAAACTCTTTCTCCCTCATATAAGGATCTGAGGCAGTCATCCTAGCTAAGGTATCAGTCCCCTTAACCAGACTCCAATGGTGGACGAAGAAGCCAAAACTAGAACTTTTGTCAAACTTGGACATAGTCGACGAACAACGTGAGGTAGGCAAACATCCGCAATGCAATCTACCAACAGTAAGCCGCTCGACACTACAACCCTAATGTTAAAGTAAGAACTTTCAACAAGGTGACTCGGTCATCCAAAGTCTTTCAAACACTAAGAGATTAACTCTGGCAAGCTCGGCCCTACTTGGAGGGACCCTACAAGATCGCCAAGGAAGTAGGAAAAGGCGTCTACAGACTTCAAACCCCCGAGGGAAGGACGCAGCAATAGTTGAAATGCAATCCACCTCAAACGCTACTATTTTTAGTTAGATTTATCTCATTGTCAATTCTTTATTCTTGTTTTTGTTTTTAAAAAAGATGAATGGGCCTGTCCACCTCCTCACTTTCATTTGGCTCGTGACCTGAATTCAATAAAAGAAACTATTCAGTGATATGGTGGCATACACCTTAATAACTCAGACTGATCATCGACTACACTTCAGTCGGCCCAAACCGACTTCACAAATTCACACAAAACTTCACACCTTCAATCTGCTCAGACTGATTCATAAACTACACCTTCAATCGGCTCAAACCGATTCATCGACTTACACTATCAGTCGGCCCAGACCGACTTAACAATTCATGTAAATTTACACCTTTGATCAGCCCAACTCGACCAAAAACAACTCAATGGCTTATATCTCTAGTCGACCATACCAACATTTCCTATCACCTTCGAAGCAACACTAGCAACTCAGCCTTCGTCCACATCACAACACAAGTAGTCGGTTTAAAACTGGCCGCCTCTGTTGTGCACTCAAACCAGACCACGCTGTCTCGACTATACGTTCCACCTTAGACAAGATAAATCTACAAGGCGATTACCTAGGAAAGAGGGTTCAACTACCACATCTAAGCAATCAATCCATCCATCCATGAAGAAAGCAGTAAGACAGAAACACAAGCATAAACATAAAGCCCAAACGGCTAAGTATCAGATAAACAAAAAGCCTAAAATGGCAAGTATCAAGTACAAAAAAGGCACACGCCATGAAAGGGCATCGTAGCCCCAGAAATATATGAGAAAAAAAACTAAGGGCACATGCCCCACATCGTCAATACGAGTCGTCTCACCCATCTCCAACTTAGTCACCCTGTCACTGGCCCAGCAATCATCCCTGCAGCCTGGTCGCCGGCATCCTCTGTAACCGATCATCCCGGCTGACTAGCGAGGTCGAATACTTGGTCATTGACCCGCTTCTCTGCATAATCTGCGCGACCAGCACCCTCTTCCTCCTCCTTCTCCATCTTCCACAAGAGCTTAATGTCCTCATCCGGGTTCTAGTGGGCAGTGTTTCCGACCTTGTACTTTAGCATCAGCTCTCCCCTAGCCCTAATGATGGTGTCGTCGGCAATACTGAGGCACTGCTCACTTAGCGACAACCTCCGTGTTCTTCGGCCAGCTCCTTTTCAATCGCTCTAGCTCGGCCTCGACTTCCTTCAGTCACTGTTGGCTTTCCCACTTAGCTATCTGGGCCGTCGCCTCTCTGTGTCGTAAATTGACATGAATTTAGAAACATCCTGATCTTCTTCTCTTACGATATGATGGATTCCTAAGATGTAGGCTGTTTGTGAAAGCCTGGACGATAAAACCACTCGATCAATATACGTCACTACATCACAATAAGTAAAAATCTGACTCATACCTGGAAAGCACGGGAAACCCCCCAGTCAGTAGCTACAATCGCACCATCTGGTTCAGTCAACTCTCATCGGTCGAGAACAGGAACGAGTTGGCCAGCTTGCTTATGGAACTAAAATCTGAATAGGTGATGCGGAAGCTAGGTACTAAAAGTAAGCATCTCAGTCTCCTCATCCAAGACCATTGTCTTGGATGACCAGCCCTAGGCGCGGGCGATTGTCCAAGTGGAGTCACAACCACATCTTCCACTTTTTCTCCTCTTTAGTTGAAGAGTCATTCTTTTACTTCTTGCGATGTCTCGCAATAGACTCAACTCGCTTTGGGATAGTTAACTTCTTCATAAGCTTCTCTGCAATCGTAAATTCCTTAACAGTTAGTGGGTTCAGCCTCGATTACCGAACAAAATATGATTGCAATAGTGGATGAGCAACACACTCCAAGTCTGCTTCAGGGAAAGGAAAGGATACCTCGCTGAATCGCACCAACTCCAGCCCAAAGGTGACTTATCCTCATATTCACCTCCTCCAACACTACTTGCCAATCCTCTACGCCTTAGGAATAGCAAGAACCTTTTAGTCTGCACGTCCAAGCCGCCCTCACTCTGCCCAACTCGATTGAATTCAAGACTGCAAAGGAGAAACACAATAAGACTTTAGTAATCAAAGCATGAATAAAAACTAAGTTTCTCACTAGTCGCTCGCCAGGTGTACAGGATTTTGCCTTGGCCTCTCTCCCCAAAGACCGCTTCACCCCTCATGAAGAAGAAGCGTTCCTTCTAGTTTTACTACTCGACTGGAGGTCGGTCACGAGGTGAGCCCGATTGTGCTTAGATTGATCAGATACCGACCCTTATCCTGGTCATTTCTTTTAGGAAATATGAGTATAGCAGCTCGTGCATCTTATATCACTTGATTTCGCACAGAAAGGTCCTCTAGAGCATCACAAATCTCCACCCATTACATAATTTGGGTCGGCGCAATCATGAAATAGTCAAGACCTCCTAGACAGACGGGGGATAGGAGACTTAGCCCATCAGGAACCATTTCTTGTAGGCACTCACCCAACTTTTCCCTCCCAATCGACCCTCTCGTATGACTTTGGCACCCTAATTTCGACGGACTCCAGAATGTGGTACATTGTTTGATCCGCCACACATCACTTCTTTTAGCAAAGGCAGGTAGTCTTACTCAATATCCCACTCCAGGGCTGACTTGGCTCGTCCTTGGAGCCACTACTGGTAAAGGGCAAACTTCCAAAACCATCGGCTTCATCGGAGTCTTCCCCACTCGTCCCTTGCCCATCTGAATCACCATTGTTTGAGGTGGTGTCACTCAGCCCAAGAGCAGCCACATTCACCTCCTTCGGTATGCCGACCAGAAACATCTTCACCCTCTGGCATCACTACTATCGTGGGGCATTCTCGTATTCATTCCAACTTCCATCTCTGCCCGCTCAAGTCGCTCGACTCTGATTGCGACATTAAACTCTTTATCCACTCAAACTGGGCGACCGATTGGTTTTAATACCAAGTCGAATCCTCCGTCCAGAAGCCCCACGTTTAGAGCAGATACCGAAGGCAGTGGAATCAGCTGCACAATAAAGATAAATGGCCTTCTAGTATTCAGAACATTCAAATCAAAGTTTCTTTTAATTTCATGATACAAAATTCAATAACAAAATCAAAACGGTTAGTAAACACTGAGTAGATGCAAGAGACACATTAAATAGAATAGGGCTTAATTCAAAACACATCCCACAAGAAAATTTTTATGGTAGGTGCAATCTACAAGCAAAGTTTAGGCATCCACATTAATCAGAGCACAGTATGAACATAATAAAAACTCAGATCAAGTGCAGCACAAAAAGAAATTCAAGAAGATTCGATGGATTATACCTAGTGCATAAATGTGGAACTGCCATGTACCTCTGACTTATGATATTTGCTGACCGTCAACAACTAGAAGTGTTACAAAACCCACGAATAATGAAATCAATAAAACCTATTAAGTACATAATCCTCATAAGTGACTAGTAAAGACTAAAAAGGTTGGACGAATTCTGGCTATTCCAGTAAAGAAAATACACATATATAGTAATCCTCATGATTGAAAGATAAAGTTCACTTGAGATCATCCCAAAATCACAATTGGTGTTGTTAATCATTAGCATAGAGAGCAACAAACTCCTTTTAGAGTAAAAAAATATATATTATTATTTGCTCCAAGTCCAAAACCTAAAGATTATGCATCCTTTAAAGTAGACACTCAACCATTCCTATATATCTACCTCTTTCATACAATTAATATACATGGGAATGATCAATGAGGCCACATTTTTTACACACTTTTAACATTATTCTTACACAAATGGATCAAAACATTTTGGATGGTTAGGATTAAATCTAGTATACAAAATTAATGTCCTTTGGAAATACACTATGGTATAAGCAACATCAACCGTCTAAATTACTTCTATCCAACAGTACAAGAATAGGGTAAGAAATCGTGAAAAAATTTTCATGTCATCTATATTAACCGTATTAGATAGTTTCTAAGCTCATGGCATGTAAACATTAAAATCTTTACATATTGAACTTCATATCCTCCATGTAAGGACGATTTTAAATAGCCTTGAGTATTCCTTTCAAAATTTACATCCCATTAAAGATTAAAATTTGCAATTTTGACCTCATTTCTATCTCCAAAACTTAATCCTTCACTTTCCCATTTTGAGCATTCTACCTTACTATAACAACCCAATTTTGTCATTGCATTCATCATTTCAACAGAATTTGTAGCCAATTAAGCATAACATTTCTTCCCGAAATATGCCACAAGAACTCCTTTTCTTCGTTCTCTAGTAAAATATTATTGTACTAGAAACTATTACAATTATAATTCCCAAGTAGCAAAACACAAATTCTTATATCATATAATGTTTCCACTTCACTCATACTCATCCATTAAACAATAGCTTTAACCATGAGTGATACAAATGGGCTAGAATTTGCAATGCTGTGTTTAACTATTGGTGTGTTGTCAAATGAAATAAATATTATTATTCCCNTCTACCATTCTAAGGACATATATCAATACATATTGCAATAATAATGATTTACGCGATATAGAATAAAATGCCTTTTATTGATTAATGAACATTATTACAAAGAGTCAATTCTACAATAATTGATTGGCTCTAGGGCATCTACTCTAACATATGTAACCTAGCCCTTACTAAAAATCAGACTTCACTCAGACCACTTCACTTGACCCGGTCAAGCAGATCGAGACGAGCCGAACCAAAATACCCCATAACTTGACTTTGTCTTCTATCGTTGCTAAAAACCCAAGCACCCCAAAAAATCAACCAAGCATACTTCATGCTACCAAAAACAGATCAAAACTCGAGCAAATCACTATAAGTCTCTCTAGAAATTCAATACAAATGCAACTCCTCCAAACTAGACATGCATACCGCAATAAAACACTCCAAAATCAGAGAATCCCCTTTCACAAGCAAATCCAAGAAAAACCCAAATCCTTTTTTTGTTTTCTCTATATGCTCGAAACCACCTCAAAACAACAAGAATACTACCATAGAAACCAACCAAAAGCAATACTAAACTCGGAAATAAAAAAAAAGAAGACTCAGAAGGAGCGGTTACCGTGAAGAAACGTTGAAAAATCTCTAAAGCTTTGAAGGTTCTCCCTTGCGAAAGACCTACGAAGAAACTCTTCAATACTTGAGACGAGAAAGATGAAATACCCAAAGACACTTATGAACAGCATTTAATGACTATCCCTTCAAACAGGTCTACATGGCAAAACCTCGTTTTGCCCTAAGCGACTCGACTTTTCAAATTCTCGCCCAAAACAGGTTGAAATCCTGACCTTACACATGTTACCAGCAAAGGAACGCATGTACCCAGAAGCATGACGGTTGTGCTTGCCTTAGCATCATCATCCGGTCAACCTGATCGGGTGACAACACCTCCAATGAGCGCAGATGATTCATCTCATTACTTACCTGATCAAACACCTTTTGATACTTTATATCCATTCACCTGGTCTACCCAGCCGAAAGGGAAGCTCCAAACAACCAGTTCGCAACACATCATTCGACTCCACGCGTCGAGTGATACAAGCTCTCATAACTTCTCTCACTCGGTTCGATGCACCGAGTTCGGGCACCTTCAAAGGGTACTTCACATCTTCTCACTCGGTTCGATGCACCAAGTGAGGACATCTTCGCAGGCACATCCCTTCACTTGGTTCGATGCATCGAATTAGAGCATTTTCACGAATATTCGCCACTCCCCCTCACTCGGTCCGATGCACCAGATGAATTCCCTAAGGTCAACTCCACTTTTCCACTCGGTTAGATACGCCGAGTGAAGTTATGTTTGTGTTTTGCCTCCACTCACCCACTCGGCCTGGTATGCCGAATGCATCACCTACAGTAAAAGCTATACTATTTGGCTCCGCGAACGGAGAAATAGTACACTCACGTATTCAACGAGTTGGTTACGAAGGACGACTAGGCACACCTCCATACAACATCTACTCTCTAAGCTAAGCACTCCTTAACTTAGAGAGTGGGGGGCAAACTGTTAGGGACAAAAAATGTCCCAGCCCAAATAGGCCTAAAGACAAAGACACCTTCAATAAAGCTCGAAGCCATGGCCCAATTCCGATTGAGCCCGCAATAGAGTCTACATATCAAGTTCGCTCGGTACACCTGCCCTGTTGTTCACTACTTGGGCCCAATCAGCAAAGGCTCGATTCACTTAGGCCTTATCACCAGCTTGTCTAGGCCCAAGCCCCTTGATCCTAGACCACATACTGGACTTAGGATCTACTTAGAGCCTAGGGTTGCCTACTTACTCTAGCGCTATCCAAACTCTATCGAAGAGGTCCATTACTATCCTAATTCGTCTAAGATCCGTGTCTTAGACCCGTTGGAACTCCCTTTCCCACTAAGGTAAGGGAGTCAAAGGTTTTTTTTTTTTTTTTTTCACAAAACCTCAACTGCAAGGACTCATAGTCCTACTAGGACTCGAAGATCCTACAGTCGCTATTTAAACAGAGGCAAACCCTCTCACAAGGGACAGGGATATTACACCTTCAGACCCCGTAGTTCTCACTCTTGAGAACTTCGCATCACAGCCATAGTTATAGTTTTTTACTAGACTTTTGGTAACCTTCTCTTTCCTTAATCTTGACTAAATTAGCTTCACTTAGCCTTGCTGACTTGAGCGTCGGAGTGCATACAACAAACACCACCCTGGTGTTTTTCGTTCGCTTCACGCTTGTTTCCTCGCATGTGCAGGTGCAGCGGATTACTGGTGGCCTCAACCTCACGGGATTAGACCCTATTTCCGTAAAGGTAGATTTTTTGCATCTACAAATGTACATTTTTATAGATGGAAAAGGATTGAAATTGTAAAATAAATCAAAGTTATCCTATGCGTCTAAAAGTCTTTGGTAGAGACTGCCTTCTTATTTAAGTTATGACTAGAGGGGTAAAATAAGTTTTTAGATAAGTATTACTCAAATAAAATATATATATATTTGCAAAAATATATATAAGAACAATAAGGTATAGAAATCAAACAAAATGATGAATATTACCCAACCCTAGTCCCTAAGAACTAAGTCACAACCTTCCAACATTAGAATAAATTTTAAGGAATATTACAAAAACTTGATGTTTGAGTTAAAAACAAAATTCCCTTGAGCTTTCAGAAATAGCATTTATCCCCTTATTGTTAAATTGCCATTACAAAATTTATGTTATACTAAACAATTAAAGGACATAAACGTATTTACATATAATTTAATAATTAAAATAAATAATAAACAAAAAATATGAGTTTTTAGTAAATCCATTCACTTAATTAAACCTAGGTGTGATGGGGTTAAGGTGATGGGTTTCAGCTATTAAGTTTGTAGCGCTTTTTTTTTTTTGTTTTTTTTTCTTTCTACTTGACTATGGTGATTGGTCAGTTACACACATTTTAAATTATTCTTTGAGACCTTGAACTATCGTCGGGTAAAAACTCCAATGACTACCCCTATTAGTAAATGAGGAAAGACTCAAACTTAAGACCTTTGAGTAATACACCCAAAAGTCTTTATCAAATCATTCGACAACTCAAAGATAGTTGAGTTTGTAGCTAATGAGTTTGCAATTTTTCGGATTGGGGTGTCCTTTTTTTTTTTTTTTTTTTTAAATAAACATATTTAAGCAGTGTTTTTGTGTGGTTATTTGGGTAGAAAATTGATAGTAGGATATGGTTACTGTTCGTAACTCTGGTTTATGAACTGTAGTTATTTTTATTGATTTTTCCTGGGGTATATTTGGAATTTTAGTGGTGTCATGGTCAGGAGCTAAATGTTATAAGGGCAACGGGGTATCCTTCGTTATTTTAGAAATCTCAGGGGGATCTTGTTTCTATGCTTAAACCTCAGCGGTAGCTAAAATCCCCTACTTTATGTTGACACTAGTTATATGTTATATGTCCATACTTTGTGAAATTTGTAAGCTAATCAAATAAGTAGATAATTTTTGAAACTGGGTGAAGTGAAATTGTTTGTTTTGGAATTTGTACAAGAAACTTGCATGTGTAATGTACTACAGAGTTCTTGCATCATGCAAGAGCCTTCCATTGTGTTACTAGAACAATAAAATTCCTAATTTTCCCAATTGTTTCCAGGTCTATGAAGGACTAAATTTTGATGCTGCTAGGAGCTACATGATGGTAGGGTTGGGGCGACGAAAATGGGTGATAATGGTGATGTTGACAGTGTTACACATTGTAGGCATACTCATATTCATCCGAGGATTTCTGTTACATCGAACGGAGCTTCCTTATTACAGCAATTCTTCTGATGTTTCTCACTCCCCTTGCTTTGATCATACCCAATCAAATCCCACTTGTTGGACTAGACCTGCTGATCGTCTAGTCATTATCGTTCTTGATGCCCTCAGGTATTTCTTCACTCTCTCGCTTCTATTTTTTCTTTTCTTCTATCTAATTTAACCTAATGTTTTCTTTTTTCAGATTTGATTTCGTTGCTCCCAGTTCATTTTTCAAAGGTCTGTACTGTTTTTTAGCCATTCAACTGCATTTTCCAATGGAGGTACTTTTAGTTTATTTTTCATGTATTACTCAATTTCTAAATTGCAGAGTCAAAACCGTGGACGGACAGGTTACCAGTTCTTCAGAAGCTAGAATCTACTGAAGGAACTTCTGCCCGTATCTTCAAAGCTATCGCAGATCCACCCACTACTAGTTTGCAGCGTTTGAAGGTCACTCTCCTTTTTTATTGCTTTTATCTAGGTTCATTCTATTTAGCTTTACCTCTTTATTAATACTTTTTTAGGGCTTAACAACTGGTGGACTACCAACTTTTATTGATGTTGGGAATAGCTTCGGTGCTCCAGCCATTGTTGAGGATAACTTCATACATCAGGTTCGTTGCTCCTCTTTTACCTTTATTCCCTTTGGTAAATGTAATCACAGACGAATTGAAGGTCCAGGGAAATCAGTAAACTTTCATTTGTTCGATGGATCATCATAACAATATTGCACAAATGCAGTTGGCACATGTCTTTTCTTCCATAGCTAACATTCATCCATTAACAGATACTTTTTTAGTAATTTAAGCGGAATGAAGTTAACTGATGGGGCTAAGTGCCTGTTATTTACCCTTGTTCTCTTTATGCGAATATTATTGTTCTTATTTTCATGCAAGTCATATCACTTCTTATTTCCATGAAAATTCATTCATCTAATTTATCGATTCACTTGCAGTTGGTTTCAAATGGAAAGCGGGTAGTGATGATGGCGGATGATACTTGGGCTCAGTTGTTTCCTAATCATTTCAAAAAATCTTATCCTTACCCCTCTTTCAATGTGATGAGACCTCCCATTAGTAAAGTCTATCAATATAAAGGGCATAAAGGGCATAAGGGCAGTAGGGTGCTGGGTGTGTGAGTGGGCATGTGTGCTTGTGGGAGTTGGTTGGGAAATATTCACGTGTGACTGTTTTGTGGCTGGGTTTGTTTTAAATTGACAAGAGGTTCCCATCACAACGTTAAAGATCTTCATACGGTATGCTTTTTAAGGTTTTTGTTTGCGTCCAAAATTGAATAAGCCTTTTTTCCATGGTCAAAGTTTTGATGACATTTTCTGTTTCAGGTGGACAATGGATGTATTGAGCACCTATTTCCGTCTTTGTATGAAGAAGATTGGGATGTCCTTATTGCACATTTTCTTGGTGTGGTATGATTCACAAGCTTTTTTTTTCTCCCATAACCAATGGACTATAGAAATACAAAGTAAAGAAGAAAAAAATCTACAATTCCATTCTTTCACTTGTTGAAAGCAAATATAACTAGTTGGTGTTGTCTTATATTTTTGTCCCATATCTCCTCCCCCAATTGTTTTAATCTCTTCACAATAATGGCATTTTTACTATTTATATCTCTAATAATGTGCATAAAATTATCAAAGGTTTCAATGGAGGCGCATATTTGTTCCTTGATGCAATGTGCAGGCTGTATTGGAGAATTTAGTTTTAATTATTTTCTATGTGATCCAGGATCATGCTGGACATATTCTTGGTGTTGATTCCATTCCAATGATAGATAAGTTGGAGCAGTACAGTGCCATGTTAGAAGTAAGTTTCTTGCTATCTATATAATTTTCACTTTAATATACCGTTAAACCTACGATCTGGTTTCTTGAGCACTTGGCACATTTATCTCTGTTATAAATTGGTTAGGCTTTGTAATTTTCAGTTCCTCTTTATATCAATGGAAAATTGATCACTAATTCTTACGTGACATTGTTTCAAGATCAGCTGTAATTTATAGTTGGTATCGGATGTTTAGGATATTTTTGTAATTTGATTTCACTCTGTGAAGATGACAGAGGTTTATTGACATGGTATTCTTACACACATACAAGCTTATTCCAATTTATCTCTCTTCTTCTTTAGTTATTTCTATGAACTAACTACTTATTTTACTTCAGAAAGTAACCGAAGTGATAAGAAGCCAGTCAGAACCAGGTGGCATACATGAGAATACTTTCCTTCTTGTGATGGGTGACCATGGGCAAACTATTAATGGTGATCATGGTGGGGGTACTGCTGAAGAGGTGGGATATTTATCTTGCTTTTGATTGAAACTTGACTTAGTATCTTATTCCTCGGTCATTCTAACTTGAATGGTATGTTGCAGGTTGAAACGTCAATTTTCGCTATGAGCTTTAAACAGCCTCCATCCTCCATCCTCCATCCTCCATACCATTTGAATTTGATTCTTCATCTTGTGAAATAAATTTGGTATTATCTCTCTTTTCTAATGACTATATATATGCTTGTGCTTTTGTTCTTTCCTCAGTTTAATTGGAAACTATCTTCCCTTTGCTCATATTTCTATACTAGAAAGAAAACAATGAGGACAACAGATGAAGAAAATAGGCGTTATAGTAATACGGAAAAGAGGACTACTGCTCAAAATATCATATTATTTGTAATAGTGTATGAGCATTATAGAGACATCACTTAGAATTTCAGGTTCTGTGGACAATATATCCCTCTTATAGCTTGTCAAATCTCTAGAAAATAAAACACTCTGGTATATTGGGAAATTGACAAAGATTTTGCTCATTTGAGTTGGGATTCCACGTAATTTCTTTATCAATTACATTTTTCATCTTCCTATTTCAGGATCAGAAAAGGACGTGCATCAGCTCCATCCAACAGGTTAGAATAGTTATTCTTTTGTTGATGGCATAAATGGGATTTTCTTTACTTGATTGAACTATTTACTTCTCTTATCAAACATATAAAGTTAAGTTTCTGTCTGCAGCTTGATTTTGCAGTAACAGTGTCAGCCCTGCTTGGTGTCCCCTTTCCTTTCGGAAGGTACCGTGTAAGAATCCCATCAATGTCATTATAGTCATGTTAACTTTTTTCAAGTTAGTACAATGAATTTATAATAAACTTGGTATTTGTCTTTTAGACTTCGTTAATATGCTGTTGCAAGTCAGTTATGTTGGTGGAAAACTATCACATGCCGATTAGCCTAAAGGCTGCTGTCTAAAAGGGTGTCCCTTGAGCAAAATTTCTTTATTTCCGCTTCACTAGGTGTAGTATGCTGTGGCCCATGCATAATAGCATTAACTCTGTTTTTTTTTTAATTAATTAATTAATTAATTTTTTTTTTTTTTACTACAAACTTCTTCCTGATTTGTTCTATTTTCTTCCTTCAAAAGAGAGACATGAGAAAAATATTTCTCTGAGGGATGCTGACACATTTTGCCAATGTGTGAGCACCACGTCAGTTCATGTGCTTTTTGATTTATCAGGTGCACATGTCCCATAGTGTAGGAGATTTTCTCAATTAGCTGATGCATTTTTTGTATGTTACTATGCAAGCACATTGTCTTCTATGCTGGTATATATATTATGCACACCTGCCTGAGCATAATACCTGTACATTACACATTGTGAAGGAGATACCTGTTGATTAATACCAAAACCATTCCTGTAGTATTATTGTCGGAATGTTAAACTTGTTCTACAAACTATTTCCTTGCTTTTCAAGTAAGGAAAAAAAAGAAAGATTTTGATATCTTTTGGGATTTTAATGACTAGATGATTCTGTGTCAACTCACATATCGTTAAGATTACTTTTGGATATTTTGTTTCCCTCAGGGAATAAAGAAATGAAAGAACTGTAAGGATTTTTGGCTTTAATTGATCAGTCATTGATTTTGAACGTCTCTCAATTCCAGTGTCATTATGATGCTTTTGTGTTGTTCCAAATTTTTTTAATACAAGATGACCCTATTTAAGTTGATTTCTTTTCAGTATTGGGCGTGTTAGCTCTGAGCTATATGCGTTAGGTGCTGGTACTTGGAATCTAGAGAGAGTTAATGTGGGAAATTGCTCAAATCGGTTGAAAGTGGAAGAATGGATGCAGAACTATTGCAACGTACTCTGCGTCAATTCTTGGCAGGTATATTTCCTTCTCCAAATTCCAAGTCAGATCAAGAGAAACAACCAATGTTGGGCCTTGAGTTTGTGTTTGTAATATATCAATATTACAATCTCTGTAGGCTAGAAAATACTAAATCTTGACTAACATAACTTTGTCCATCTTTTTTTTTTTTTTTTCCCCTTTCAGGGTTAATCAGCTATGAAGGTGTGATTTTATTGATTGTCCCATTCTTATTGTGTTTGTAGAAACAAAGTGGAGAATCAATGTTGATGCGCTCTTTCATTTAGAACTTTTCAGTTTTAAAACAATAGTCTTGTCATTGACATACGGATTGTGTCATGAGGCTGGACATGCATTTTACCAAGAGATACTTTGTTCTCTATTGAGAATGAATAGAAAAATTTAACAGATTAGAAGATTCATTAAGTAACTTTGCAAAAGGGTGAGACAGAATCTTTTAAAATGCATAACCTTTGTGTCAAGTGACAGTAATTACCCTTGAGGCTTTCTAACATTCAACGAGTTCTAGTTTTATATTTGAGTCTCTCTTTTTGGCTTATTACTTCTTTCCTACCAATTATTGATTAGTCCAGGTGAAAAGATACATTGATGTCTATTCAGCTTCATCCGTCATTGGATTTTCCTGTGAAGACTTGTTGCACATATCAGATCTATATGCTCAAGCAGAGAAGAATCGATCATGTTGCTCCAAGAAATTGTTGTCTAATAGAGATGAAATCTGCAATTCATTATTACCTTATCTTAAAAGGCAAATTGATGCTTATTCTAATTTTCTATTGAGTGTTGCTGATCTGGCACGCTGCAAATGGACCGAGTTTAACTTAGAGATGATGGGAATTGGTTTTGGGATTATGTTAATCTCAATATTAGTCCATATCCTTGCTATTAAGAGGATGAAAAATTCGTTTGGAGTTTCTCTTTCTTCATTTGGAGATATCTTTTAGGTTACTTTTTGCATGCTTTANGAGGCTGGACATGCATTTTACCAAGAGATACTTTGTTCTCTATTGAGAATGAATAGAAAAATTTAACAGATTAGAAGATTCATTAAGTAACTTTGCAAAAGGGTGAGACAGAATCTTTTAAAATGCATAACCTTTGTGTCAAGTGACAGTAATTACCCTTGAGGCTTTCTAACATTCAACGAGTTCTAGTTTTATATTTGAGTCTCTCTTTTTGGCTTATTACTTCTTTCCTACCAATTATTGATTAGTCCAGGTGAAAAGATACATTGATGTCTATTCAGCTTCATCCGTCATTGGATTTTCCCGCGAAGACTTATTACACATATCAGATCTATATGCTCAAGCAGAGGAGAATCAATCATGTTGCTCCAAGAAATTGTTGTCTAATAGAGATGAAATCTGCAATTCATTATTACCTTATCTTAAAAGTGAAATTGATGCTTATTCTAATTTTCTATTGAGTGTTGCTGAGCTGGCACGCTCCAAATGGACTGAGTTTAACTTAGAGATGATGGGAATTGGTTTTGGGATTATGTTAATCTCAATATTAGTCCATATCCTTGCTATTAAGAGGATGAAAAATTCGTTTGGAGTTTCTCTTTCTTCATTTGGAGATATCTTTTAGGTTACTTTTTGCATGCTTTATAATGATGATACGTGCATGCAGCTTTCTATCAAATAGTTTTATTTGTAAGTACTCTTTTCTGACTGGCTTCATGAATGCACTTTCTATTTTTAAGTATGATATTCTTTTTCTATTAATGCATAATTTTTTTTAAACCTTGTGTTCAGTGGAAGAAGGAAAAGTGGCAAATTTTCTTTTAGCCACAACTGTCATATTCAAGTTCCGTTATTCAATTAAGAGAGGGAAGATGCTAGTGGAGGTAGGTACTTGTGACCTTTAAGGTTACTATAAAAAGTCTTTATTATATGCATATTCTTTGTAATTATAATAGTTTATTGACTCAGCTGTTGAAAATGTTATTATAATGCTAAATCTTTTATGATTATATTTGCAGGCAATTTTGTTTCTTTTCTTGATCACTGTTCTATGATTTACTATAGAAGTTGGGCTATCAAAGCAGGCTGTGAGTTCTCTGTTTATGAGCGCCCATTCCTCATGGATGCTTGAAATTGCCCCTGGTCATCCTGTGTTGACATTCATGGTTGAAATTGTGCCAATTCTGGCTCTAACTATTTTGGCATACTTGCTGTACATAACCATGGCTTACAGCTCTTATTGGGGAATTTGGAAGTTTGTTGTTTGGGGTACTAATGTATGTTATATTCTCATAGCTGTGCATTGGATGTCAAAAGTAATATTTTGAGTTCAGTTCTGATGCTTCATGGGACTGTAAGAAATTACATCCCTCGTATAATATATGCCGCGGGGTTTGGACAACTTTTATTACTGGCATTTAGTCAATTGTTAGAGAGAGGGGGGCCTTTAGATAGCAGAAATAGTTTGGTAATAAAGACAGTAGCAATGTTATCTGCTTGCAGTTCGACAATCATTCTTCTATCCGGGACACAAGGGCCTCTGGTCGCTTTAGCATCAATAATTGGAGGTATTTTTTCTAGTCTGTGTTGTGTTTGAGCAATTAACTTGGCATTTATCACATTTACCCCTCCATGCTTATGCTAGAAATCTTGTAGATCAAGTCTAACTTAATGTGGTGTCAAAGCAGAGTTTTCGGAGTGAAGATCCTGAGTTAAAATCTCCCATGTGGTACTTATTTGCATATATATTTTTACCTCTCTGTATCTGATTTGGTCCCCATGACATGTAAGGGGACTTATAAAAGAGGTTACTACTATTGTTGAGCCCTTGTTAGCTTAAGCTTTTATGCCAAATGCTTACTTGATGAATGTCCCATCCATAATTAGACATGCTTTTCGTTCTGTATATTAGTTGAGCTATTAACTTGATATTTAATTGTGTTTAGTAAGACATTGTCTTCTATGCTGTTTGATTTCTAGTTTAATGTTTATTGTAGGTTATAAGATTAATAGTTGATATTCTTTATTAATTGGTACTTCTCTTGTTGTTAGATTACAGCTGTCCACCACTCTTTCTAAAAGACTTTAATATATCTCTCTTGGCAGGTAATTGCATAATGAGGTTGGGAAACATAGAACAGGATCCTAAGGATAAAACTGTTTGTAAATCTAAATTTTGACCCTCTCTCTGTGACACAATGGAGCCTTTTGGTGACATGCCTGTTTTTCTCCACTGGTCACTGGTAAAATGCTTGTAATTCAAATTGCTGTTTGCTTGTTTGATGTTTTGCTTCAACTACTTTGCTTGGTTCCAGAATTTACTCTTTTTGGTTGTTCATCAACTGTAATTTATTTTAGTTACTCTGAAAACTTAAGCTGATTGAGAGCAAAGCTATGCACTCCTTGTATGCTATTTTTCATCAATACTTGATCTATTTTGGGAAGTGCATTGGAATTTACTATAAGAATAATACTATCTATAAAATTCATAGTTATTATAAGAATGATACTATAAATACCAATTCATGTAGTGCAAAATGATTGTGAATGAATGAATGTAAAAAATTCAGCTCAATGGTTGTGAATGAATGATGTGGTAATTAAAAGGTAATGTCACATCAGTTTGTATATATAAAAAATTTACAAAGTAATGCCATATTAATTTGTATACATGGTATGTGTAACAATACTCTTATTATAATTTAGTTTTATTTGAGGAGCTTTATTTATTTACCTGCACATATGATTTATAACCTTTAATAACATTCCCTTCAGGTGTACTTTTGATGGCCTCCGATATGGTGCTGCATTTATTGGGTGAGTTTTAAATGTGCTAATTCCTTGCATTGCACATGGGAGCTAACTAGTCAAAAATACATTTATTGGACAACTGGCAAACTCTGATCTTTTTTTGGCTTTTACCAAAATCTTAGTATGTAAGGGTCCATTTGATTTGTTATTCAAAAATAATTTTCAAAAACTAAAATACGATTCAAATACCTGAGTTGTATCTTAATATGTGTGTGATATAATATTTAAAAACTGATATAGATCAAAAACTATAGAATTTGTGAAAATAACTTTGAATCATTTTCTAATTTAACACTAGTTTTTTGGATTGTATTTGAAAATAATTTGAATCATTCTACCAAATGCATTTTAAAGATTTATTGTATCCCTTATTCTCAAAACAAAAAAAAAAAAAAAAAAAAAAAAAAAAAAAACCTTTTCCCATGTCCGTATGGCAGTCCTTAATTACTGGGATGAGTTATACCAAGGGGTCTTGTTCGAGTTGTGCGGGAGACAATTACCCCTCCTCTAAAAAAAAAAAAAAAAAAAAATTAAATTCTATATCAAACGGGATATCAAACTTGCCCGTAAAATTTCATTAGCATTTGAATCACTCACATGTTGCCACACAGTCACTATTGTATGGGCTAATGACCATAGCTGTGTAGGAGAATGTTTTGACCTGTATATGTATATCTTTCAGGTTTGATGACTTCGTCCTTGTTCGGCAAGCTATCCTTCTAACAATTTGATACGTTTGGGTTTTCTCACATTCTTCCGATATTTGGACTTCCATTTCTGGTTGCACGCCAACATATGTTGGGTCAAACTGACCAGGATAGAAGACTCCCTTCAGTGCAGTTATTCCTAGTAAGTTTTATCACCTACTAATCTTTTTATGTCTTTGTGAGCTGGACATATCTAATTTTTGGAGAAGGTTGATTGATCTTTTTCACTTCTTTGATTTCATTGAAATACTAATTTAGATGTATTTGATGTACAGACTTATTGGCCTCTACTGTCATAGCAACTATAATCCGTGTGACCATACAGAGGCGACATCTAATGGTAATATCAAACTTCCACTAAAAAATTTTCTTACCATTCTATTCTACCATTCATGTGTACGCATTTGACAAAAAGTGGCTATGTTTTTGCATTTGCAGGTATGGGGCTTGTTTGCTCCTAAGTTTGTTTTTGATGTAGTGGGTTTTATTCTCACTGATGACCTAATTTGTTTGGCATGCCTTTACTATTTTGGTTTTCGTGGTGAAGTGGATGATGCAAACTTATGATGACATGGGCTTCGTTTGGTTAGATTTTGGGAATACTACTTTTAGTATTCCCAAAAAAGTTAAACAGTAAAATACCCAAAAACTTACAATATTATTCAACTTTATTCAACATTTTTTAAACCCCCTAAATTTGTTAATTCAATTAAATACCCCTAAATATTTTTAATGTTTTTGTTACGGCGACTCCGGCCACCCTCTTGCGGTGGTGGCTGGCTGTCCGTATTTGAGGGTGGATTGGGGGTGTTTTTGTTAACTTTTAATGTTTTATTATAAGGGGTGTTTTGTAAAAAAACAAACATAAGGGGTATTTTACAATTTGTAAATCCTACATCGTAATACCCACCCAATTCAACTTTTTTTTTAACTTTTTCAAAAAACTTTTCCCAAAAACACAAAATTGTGAACCAAACGGTGCCATGAAATTCTTTTTATGTTATATGTCAGTTTTGTAATAGTAACTATTAAATGTTGGAAGTAGTAACATATTTAAATGTAATCTGATGGAACCCCCCTGCAAAACAAGTCAAACACAGTTGCAACACAACACAACAACAGAAAATGTGCACAATATGAAGGAAATTAAAATAGTATTAATCAGGATTGAATTATCCCTTGACAGAACAAACTCATTCATGAGCAGGTTCCCAGCAGTTCGAGGAGTTGGAGGCCTCCCAATCAGTCCTAAGAAGATATTCCTTGATAAAAAAACCTACCTCACACTCTTCTCTCTATATACTAATTGAGTAATGCTACAGTTACCGAAGGTTTTGCACCGAATCTGTGCACCGAATGACGTGACAAAATCCTGACCGTCGATTAATTATAACTTATAATTAATCGACGGTCAGGATTTTGTCACGTCATTCGGTGCACAGATTCGGTGCACTACTCCTGGTGTCTTTATTATTTTCCATACTAATTATTCTATTCTGTAACCATTTATCAGCCACGTGTACTTTCTTATAACCACCCTCCTAACAAACTCACCATACTCTCCACATTTATTGTTACGTCACCCTCATTGCACCTTAATGCCTATTTCTACCCCTGTCCTTTGATTTATAAACCTTGAAGAGCCACCTTGTCCTCAAGGTGGAAGTGAGGAAATTGGCTACTGATTACATCAAAGGATTCCCAAGTAGCATCAAAGGAAGGCAAATCGTGCGAACGAATGAGAACTTCTGTGGAACCATCAATAAGGGTGCGCACATCCAGGACTTTCGCAGGTTGAACCAGAAGTTCCAGGTCGTCCGTAACAAAAGAGGGTAGAGGTTGAACGGGGACTAAGCTATGCAGGCTATGCTTCAGCTGGGACACATGAAAAACTGGATGAATACGAGCTGTAAGGGGAAGTTCTAGCTTGTAGGCCACTTGACCGATTTTCTCCAATGCTTGGAAAGGTCCATAAAACCGGGGGCTAAGTTTTTCATTCAATCATATGGCCAGTGACTTAAATTTGTAGGGCTGGAGCCTAAGATAAACCTGGAGAAAACTGGATATCCCGTCGGTGGCAGTCTGCCTGTTCTTTCATATGAACTTATGCCATTTCCAGGTTGTGTTTGAGTTCCTGGAGGACAACATTTCGCTCACAGATTTGGTGGTTCACATCGTCCACCTGGGAGGGATAATCGGTGAACTTAAGAAGAGTTAAAGGGTCACGACCATATAAGGCTTTGAAGGGTGTCATCTTGGTTGACTGATGATATGTTGTGTTATACCAAAATTCAGCCAAGACAACCAATTTGGCCATTGACAGGGCTGTGAGCTACAGAAATAACGAAGGTATGCCTCTAAGCACCTGTTCACCACTTCAGATTGGCCATCCGTTTGAGGATGGTAAGCGGAGCTAAATTTCAAAGCTATCCCCGAGACTCTGAAGATTTCTTGCCAGAATTGGCTCATGAAAAGTATGTCCCTGTCGGAAATGATGGACTTTGGAAAACCATGAAGTTTCATTATCTCTTTCATGAACACTAAAGCCACATCTTTGGCGATATAAGGGTGTGATAAGAGAAAGAAGTGGCCATATTTAGTCAATCTATCAACTACCACCAGAATGCTATCAAACCCCTTAGCCCTCGGGAGGCCCCCAATGAAGTCCATTGTCAATTCATCGAATGATTGAGATGGAATAGGAAGTGGCTGAAGTAGCCCCGCAGGTTTCAGAGCTGAGTGCTTGTTAACTTGACATATGGAGCAAGTTTTAACAAAATCTTGGACATCCTTCTTCATGCCTGCCCAATAAGCCACATTTGCGACCCTTTTGTATGTCCGAAAGAATGCGAAGTGAGCCCCTGATGGACTTGAATGAAATTCAGTTATTAATTTGTGAACAAACCGTGAGCCCTTAGGCAAAACCAACCTGTCCTTGTATAATAAATAGTCGTGGCAGAGTTTGTAGTTGGGTTGGCTGTTGGAATCTAACATCAAGTCCTTAATCAAGTGCCTAAGCTTGAGATCCTATTGGGCTTCATTTGCCAAGTCCTCATACTCCGCAAACTGGATCACCGATAGAGAAGTCAATTCTGGTTCCTCATCTCGTCTAGATAATGTGTCAGCCACCTTATTAGTGGTTCTTGGCCAATAATGGATGTCAAACGAAAACCTCATTAATTTGGACAACCATTTATGCTGTTCCGGAGTCTTAATCCGCTGATCCTTGAGAAATTGGAGACTTCGCTGATCTGTTCTAATGATAAACTTCCTACCCAATAAGTAAGGACTCTATTTGTGCACGACAAAAACGACAGCCATTAACTCTCTTTCACAGACTGATTTTTGTTTAGCTTGAGGTGAAAAAGTCTTACTTAAGTAAGCTATAGGCCTTGCTTGTTGAACTAATACTGCCTCCATGCCTTGGCCCGAGGCATCTGTGTGTATCTCAAAATGAGTGTTGAAATTAGGAGCTGCCAGAACTGGAACAGAAGTCATAGCCTCCTTCAGTGATTCAAAAGCCTATTGGGCCTCCAGATCCCAACTAAAAGAGTTTTTTTTCAGCAATCTCGTGAGTGGTTGGGCTATGCTTCCATACCCCTTAACAAATATGCGGTAGTATCCTGTTAGTCCCAAAAATCTGCATAGGCTTTTCACATTAGTTGGTGTTGGCCATGAAACCATAGCTGCAATTTTTTGGGGGTCGACCTCAACCCTGTTAGCTGAAATTAGGTGTCCCAAATATTCCAGTTTCTGCTGCCCGAATAAACACTTTTTAAAATTCACTACCAATTCATTATCGTTCAATATCCGAAGAGCTTGTCGAAGGTGTATTATGTGGGACTCCAAGTTAGGGCTGTAGATAAGAATATCGTCAAAAAACACCAGCACAAACTTCCGCAAAACTGGCTTAAAGATGCTGTTCATTAGGGACTGAAACGTGGAGGGAGCATTGGTCAAGCCGAACGGCATGACAAGGAACTCATAG
Source organism: Pistacia vera (assembly GCF_008641045.1). NCBI lineage: Eukaryota > Viridiplantae > Streptophyta > Magnoliopsida > Sapindales > Anacardiaceae > Pistacia > Pistacia vera. The sequence goes on along the minus strand of NW_022196728.1, from coordinate 196,350 downwards.
TGCCCCTCATGTGTTCGAAAAGCTGTTTTGGAAATATCATCTTCTTTGATCCTGATTTGGTGGTACCCGGACCGAAGGTCCAACTTAGAGAATATGGTCGCCTTGGCCAACTCATCCAACAATTCATTAATGGTAGGAATGGGAAACTTATCAGGAATTGTTATTTCGTTAAGGGCCTTGTAGTCAACGCAAAACCTCCAACTTCCATCTTTTTTCTTGACTAACAACACCAGACTGGCGTATGGGTTGGTACTAGGCTGGATAATTCAGGCCGCTAACATCTATTCCACCAACTTTTCAATTTCATTTTTTTGGACATACGGGTACCTATAGGGTCTAATGTTAGGGGCTGGGGCACCTTCTTTAAGGGTTATGGTGTGGTCGTGAGTACGGTGTGGAGGAAGCTTGGTTGGCTGGTAAAAAAGGTGTCTATACTGATCCAACTCTTCTTGAACTCTAGGGTCGACGTCCTCTCCCTTAGAAATTATACTTCCTTCAATCAAAAGCATTCCACCAGAAACCCTCCCCCTGTGTTATTAATGGATCGTATCATGGATTTCAGGGACACTATTGACTTCACTAGAGATGGGTTTCCTTGTAAACAAACTCTGACCCCATCCACCTCAAATTTCATGGTTAACTTCTTCCAGTTGGCACACACATCTCCTAAAGAACTCAGCCATGTCACACCGAACACAACATCAGCACCTCCTAACTCAAAAGGGAAGAAATCTTGCCTAAGTCGGATGCCTTGTACCTCCAGAGGAACTTGTCGACACACCTCTTCCCCCTTAACCGCGACTCCATTGCCCACCATCGCCCCAAACAACTTCTCCTTTTCAACCGCAATGCCAAGCCTACACACCAACTCATGTGAAATAAAATTGTGGGATCCCCACTGTCAACCAACACCACCACCTCTGTATTCCCAATTTGCCCTTTAACCTTCAAAGTTTTGTCCGAAGTTATACCCACAATGGAATTCATGGGCAGAGCTAAAGCATTACCTTCTGGGTTAGAATTTTCGTCACTTTTTGTTGGAGATGCATCCTTCTCAGAGTCATCGTCTTCCAAAAACAACAGAATCTGTAATGATTTACTCTTACAGCGATGATTGGGGCTGAAATTTTCATCACAACGAAAGCAGAGTCCCATCCCCCTTTTGTACTGGATATCGGGCTTTGACAGTCGCCGAAAATTTCCTCATGTTCCCCCTTTGAAACTCAAAGCTCCACTCTCCGGTGCTCTCTCTCTCCTTTCTGGTGCGCGAGATGACGCGATGTGAATAGGATCTGGTGGTTTTGTTGAATTGAGTCACCACGTGGGTCGGGTTGGGTCTGGGTTGTTGGGCTGTTTTGTTGAATTGGGCCACCACACGGATCGGGTCAGGTTTGGGCTGCTGGACACCCTTGAGTAATATTCTTTTGTACCTTGGGCTTTAAAAATTTTGGACCGACATCTTTCCCTGACCCAGTTCTTTTCCTACACCCGATGGGCTTGTTCAATCACATCTTGAAGAGAGTTGGGCCTCAGCAATCTCAGCTCAACTCTAATCTCCTCTTTGAGCCCATTGATAAAGACCCCCATCAACAATTCTTCACCCAAGTCCTTCAACGGTCCCATATGGGATTCAAAGTCTTCCCTGTATTCAATCACCGTGGACATTTGCTTCAGCGCCACCAGAGCTTCGTGTGCAAAACCTTGGAACGACGGTTGGAATCTCGCGATTAAAACTGCCTTGAACTCTTCCCATGACTTGAAAGGTTTTCGCCCGTCAACCCATTGGTACCAGTTCAATGCCCTACCCTCCATGCACACAGCGGCGGCTTCGACCATCTCCGATGATCCATAAATGTTAATGGCAAAGTAGCGATCTGCTCGGAATATCCACCCAAATGGATCCTCTCCATTGAAGATTGGAAGCTCAAGTTTCTTGCCTTTCTTCTCCTTTTTCCCACTATCTCCACTAGTTTCTCGCCACTGTTCTCGGACGACACCAGAATCATGATTCTCGGAGGTCGACAGTGTCTTCATTTTTTCATGATAATGTTTTTCATCCCTCTCATCCCTTATCCTCATTAACTCTCTCATCTCGATCAAATACTCTTTAAGGCTACCCACATCAGTCTTTACTGAACTCATGTCCTCCTTCATTGACTTCATCTCTTTTTCCATATTTTCCATCATGTTCTCCATCTTCGGTTTGACCATTCCCCGGCTCTGATACCAAACTGATGGAACCCCTCTACAAAACAAGTCAAACACAGCCGCAACACAACACAATAACAGAAAATGTGCACAATCTGAAGGAAATTAAAATAGTATTAATCAGGATTGAATTATCCCTTGATAGAACAAATTCATTCATGAGCAGGTTCCCAGCAGTTCGAGGAGTTGGGGGCCTCCCAATCAGTCCTAAGAAGATATTCCTTGAGAAAAAAAACCTACCTCACACTCTCCTCTCTATATACTAATTATTCTATCTTGTAACCACTTATCAGCCACGTGTACTTTCTTATAACCACCCTCCTAACAAACTCACCACACTCTCCACATTCACTGTTACGCCACCTTCATTGCACCTTAATGCCTATTTCTACCTCTGCCCTTTAATTTATAAACCTTGTGTATGGGTGGTCTAACATAATCACATTATCTTTTTTTTTTATTTTTTTTTATTTTTTTTATAGTAGTTTGTAAATTAAATATATTTAATTTTAGATTATTCTTGGATATAAAAAAGATAAAGGGGCTGATATTTGTTGGGATTTATTATTTATAATTATTCTGTGAAATTGATTGGGTGCAACCTTCACATGATGTTTAGATTAATAGAAAAAATGGTTTGCGCTTTTGAGTAATGCTACTGATAAGACCTGCACTATTGCCGACTAGATACCATAGCAAAAAGACAAGACAATAATTTGGATCGAGTAGACATGAATGGTTGATTTTATTGTATTGTATTATATTGTTGTTTGAAGAAAAAAGCAGGGAGGAATTTTGGATGGAATTGTCCTATTCAGTTACAGTTGCAGTTACCTACCAGATTGTCTTCCAATAGCTGTGTGGACGGTACTAAAGCTCTTCTGTTTAATGGTTCAATATGCTTGTTGCTACTTGGAGGAGGTGGAATCAGAGGGTCAGCTTTAGGTGCTGATCAGTTTGATTACAAGGATCCTAAATAACGCATGTTTCCAGCTTCTTCAACTGGTTTTTGCTAAGTACAACAATTGGGGTCACATTTGTAGTGTATGTCAGCTCAACTGTGGGATGGGATATAGGTTTCATCATTTCCATGTCTTGCTCTTTTGTTGGTCTTATCTTTGCTGCATTAACATATGGAGCAAGTTTTAACAAAATCTTGGACATCCTTCTTCATGCCTACCCAATAAGCCACATTTGCAACCTTTTGTATGTCCAAAGAATCGAAGTACCCTGATGGACTTGAATGAAATTCGTTATTAATTTGTAACAAACGTGAGCCCTTAGCAAAACCAACCGTCCTTGTATAATAAATAGTCGTGCAGAGTTTGTAATTGCGTTGTTTGGGATCACATCAAGTCCTAATCAAGTGCCTAAGCTTGGGATCTGTTGGGCTTCGTTTCCAAGTCCTCATACTCCGCAAACTGGATCACCGATAGAGAAGTCATTCTGGTTCCTCATCTCGTCTGGATAATGCATCAGCCACCTTATTAGTGGTTTCTGGCCATAATGGATGTCAAACGAAAACCCCATTAATTTGGACAACCATTTTGCTGTTCCAGAGTCTTAATCCGCTGATCCTTGAGAATTGGAGACTTCGCTGATTTATTCTAATGATAAACTTCCTACCAATAAGTAAGGACTCATTTGTGCACGACAAAACAACGGCTATTAACTCTCTTTCATAGACTGATTTTGTTTAGCTTGAGGTGAAAAAGCCTTACTTAATAAGCTATGGCCTTGCTTGTTGAACTAACACTGCCCCATGCCTTGGCCCGAGGCATCTTGTGTGATCTCAAAAGAGTGTTGAAATGGAGCTGCCTGAACTGGAACGAAGTCATAGCCTCCTTCATTGATTCAAAGCCTATTGGGCCTCCAGATCCCAACTAAAAGTTTTTTCAGCAATCTCGTGAGTGGTTGGGTTATGCTTCCATACCCCGTAACAAATATGCGGTAGTATCCTTAGTCCCAAAAATCCCATAGGCTTTTCACATAGTTGGGTTGGCCATGAAACCATAGTTGCAATTTTTTGGGGTCGGCCTAACCCTGTTAGCCGAAATGAGTGTCCCAAATATTCCAGTTTCTACTGCCCGAATAACACTTTTTAAAATTCACTACCAATTCATTATCGCCATATCGAAGAGCTTGCCGAAGGTGTATTATGTGGGACTCCAGTAGGGTTGTAGATAAGAATATCGTCAAAAAACACCAGCACAAACTTCCGCAAAACTGGCTTAAAGATGCTGTTCATTAGGGACTGAAACGTGGAGGGAGCATTGGTCAAGCCGAACGGCATGACAAGGAACTCATAGTGCCCCTCATGTGTTCGAAAAGCTGTTTTGAAATATCATCTTCTTTGATCCTGATTTGTGGTACCCGGACCGAAGGTCCAACTTAGAGAATATGGTCGCCTGTCAACTCATCCAACAATTCCTTAATGGTAGAAAGGGAAACTTTCGGGAATTGTTATTTCGTTAAGGGCCTGTAGTCAACGCAAAACCTCCAACTTCCTCTTTTTCTTGACTAACACGGACTAGCGTTGGGTTGGTACTAGCTGGATAATTCGGCGCTAACATCTATTCCACCAACTTTTCAATTTCATTTTTTTGGAAATGCAGTACCTATAGGGTCTAATGTTAGGGGCTGGGCACCTTCTTTAAGGTTATGGGTTCGTCGAGTATGGTGTGGAGGAAGCTTGGTTGGCTGGTAAAAAAGGTGCTATACTGATCCAACTCTTCTTGAACTCTAGGGTCGACTCCTCTCCCTTAGAATTATACTTCCTTCAATCAAAAGCATTCCACCAGAAACCCCCCCTGTGTTTAATGGATCGTATCATGGATTTCAGGGACATTATTGATTTCACTAGAGATGGGTTCCTTGTAACAAACTTTGACCCCATCCACCTCAATTTCATGGTTAACTTCTTCCAGTTGGCACACACATCTCTTAAAGAACTCACCATGTCACACCCAACACAACATCAGCACCTCCTAACTCAAAAGGGAAGAATCTGCCTAAGTCGGATCTTGTACCTCAGAGGAACTGTTGACACACCTCTTCCCCCTTAACCGTGACTCCATTGCCCACCATCACCCCAAACAACTTCCCTTTTTCAAAAAATTCTATATCAAACGGGCCCTAAAATTTCATTAGCATTTGAATCACTCACATGTTGCCACACAGTCACTATTGTATGGGCTAATGACCATAGCTGTGTAGGAGAATGTTTTGACCTGTATATGTATATCTTTCAGGTTTGATGACTTCGTCCTTGTTCGGCAAGCTATCCTTCTAACAATTTGATACGTTTGGGTTTTCTCACATTCTTCCGATATTTGGACTTCCATTTCTGGTTGCACGCCAACATATGTTGGGTCAAACTGACCAGGATAGAAGACTCCCTTCAGTGCAGTTATTCCTAGTAAGTTTTATCACCTACTAATCTTTTTATGTCTTTGTGAGCTGGACATATCTAATTTTTGGAGAAGGTTGATTGATCTTTTTCACTTCTTTGATTTCATTGAAATACAAATTTAGATGTATTTGATGTATAGACTTATTGGCCTCTACTGTCATAGCAACTATAATCTGTGTGACTATACAGAGGCGACATCTAATGGTAATATCATACTTCCACTAAAAAATTTTCTTACCATTCTATGCTACCATTCATATGTACGCATTTGACAAAAAGTGGCTATGTTTTTGCATTTGCAGGTATGGGGCTTGTTTGCTCCTAAGTTTGTTTTTGATGTAGTGGGTTTTATTCTCACTGATGTCCTAATTTGTTTGGCATGCCTTTACAATTTTGGTTTTCGTGGTGAAGTGGATGATGCAAACTTATGATGACATGAAATTCTTTTTATGTTATATGTTAGTTTTGTAATAGTAACTATTAAATGTTGGAAGTAGTAACATATTTAAATGCAATCTGATGGAACCCCCCTGCAAAACAAGTCAAACATAGCTGCAACACAACACAATAACAGAAAATGTGCACAATATGAAGGAAATTAAAATAGTAGTAATCAGGATTGAATTATCCCTTGACAGAACAAATTCATTCATGAGCAGGTTCCCAGTAGTTCGAGGAGTTGGGGCCTCCTAATTAGTCCTAAGAAGATATTCCTTGATAAAAAAACCTACCTCACATTCTCCTCTATATACTAATTGGGTAATGATACAGTCACTAAAAGTAGTGCACCGAATGATGTGGTAAAATCCTGATCGTTGATTAATATTAATTATAATTAATCGAGGGTCAGGATTTTGTCTCGTCATTCGGTGCACAGATTCGGTGCACTACTCCCGATGTCTCTATTATTTTCTATACTAATTATTCTATTCTGGTACCACTTATCAGTCACGTGTACTTTCTTATAACCACCCTCCTAACAAACTCACCATACTTTCCACATTTAATGTTCCGTCACCCTTATTGCATCTTAATGTCTATTTCTACCTCTGCCCTTTGATTTATAAACCTTGAAGAGTCATCTTGTCCTCAAGGTGGAAGTGAGGAAATTGGCTGTTGATTACATCAAAGGATTCCCACGTAGCATCAAAGGAAGGCAAATCGTGCCAACGGATGAGAGCTTCTGTGGAACCATCAATAAGGGTGCGCACATCCAGGACTTTCGCAAGTTGAACCAGAAGTTCCAGGTCGTTCGTAAGAAAAAAAGGGTAGAGGTTGAACGGGGAATGAGCTATGTAGGTTGTGCTTCAGCTGGGACACATGAAAAACTGGATGAATACGAGCTGTAAGTGGAAGTTCCAGCTTGTAGGCCAGTTGACCGATTTTCTCCAGTGCTCGGAAAGGTCCATAAAACCGGGGGCTAAGTTTTTCATTCAACCGTGTGGCCAGTGACTTAAATTTGTTGGGCTAGAGCCTAAGATAAACATGATCACTTGGGGAAAACTGGATATCCCGTCGGTGGCGGTCTGCTTGTTCTTTCATATGAACTTGTGCCACTTCCAGGTTGTGTTTGAGTTCCTGGGGGATAGCATTTCGCTCACGGATCTGGTGGTTCACGTCGTCCACCTGGGAGGGATAATCGGTGAACTTAAGAAGAGTTAGAGGGTCACGACCATATAAGGCTTTGAAGGGTGTCATCTTGGTTGACTGATGATATTTCGTGTTATACCAAAATTCAGCCCAAGACAACCAATTTGGCCATTGACGGGGCTATGAGCTACAGAAACAACGGAGGTATGCCTTTAAGCACTTGTTCACCACTTCGGATTGGCCATCCATTTGAGGATGGTAAACGGAGCTAAATTTCAAAGCTGTCCCCAAGACTCTGAAGATTTCTTGCCAGAATTGGCTTATGAAAAGTTTGTCCCGGTCGGAAATGATGGACTTTAGAAAACCATGAAGTTTCACTATCTCTTTCATGAACACTAAAGCCACATCTTTGGCGGTATAAGGGTGTGATAAGAGAAGGAAATGGCCATATTTAGTCAATTTATCAACTACCACCAGAATGCTATCGAACCCCTTAGCCCTTGGGAGGCCCCCAATGAAGTCCATTGTCAATTCATCGAATGACTGAGATGGAATAGGAATTGGCTGAAGTAGCCCCACAGGTTTCAGAGCTGAGTGCTTGTTAACTTGACATATGGAGCAAGTTTTAACAAAATCTTGGACATCCTTCTTCATGCCTACCCAATAAGCCACATTTGCAACCCTTTTGTATGTCCGAAAGAATCCGAAGTGACCCCTGATGGACTTGAATGAAATTCAGTTATTAATTTGTCAACAAACAGTGAGCCCTTAGGCAAAACCAACCTGTCCTTGTATAATAAATAGTCGTGGCAGAGTTTGTAATTGCGTTGGTTGTTGGGATCCAACATCAAGTCCTGAATCAAGTGCCTAAGCTTGGGATCCTGTTGGGCTTCGTTTACCAAGTCCTCATACTCCGCAAACTGGATCACCGATAGAGAAGTCAATTCTGGTTCCTCATCTCGTCTGGATAATGCATCAGCCACCTTATTAGTGGTTTCTGGCCAATAATGGATGTCAAACGAAAACCCCATTAATTTGGACAACCATTTATGCTGTTCCAGAGTCTTAATCCGCTGATCCTTGAGAAATTGGAGACTTCGCTGATTTATTCTAATGATAAACTTCCTACCCAATAAGTAAGGACTCCATTTGTGCACGACAAAAACAACGGCTATTAACTCTCTTTCATAGACTGATTTTTGTTTAGCTTGAGGTGAAAAAGCCTTACTTAAATAAGCTGTAGGCCTTGCTTGTTGAACTAACACTGCCCCCATGCCTTGGCCCGAGGCATCTGTGTGCATCTCAAAACGAGTGTTGAAATCAGGAGCTGCCTGAACTGGAACCGAAGTCATAGCCTCCTTCATTGATTCAAAGGCCTATTGGGCCTCCAGATCCCAACTAAAAGAGTTTTTCTTCAGCAATCTCGTGAGTGGTTGGGTTATGCTTCCATACCCCGTAACAAATATGCGGTAGTATCCCGTTAGTCCCAAAAATCCGCATAGGCTTTTCACATTAGTTGGCGTTGGCCATGAAACCATAGTTGCAATTTTTTGGGGTCGGCCTTAACCCTGTTAGCCGAAATGAAGTGGCCCAAATATTCCAGTTTCTACTGCCCGAATAAACACTTTTTAAAATTCACTACCAATTCATTATCGTCCAATATCCGAAGAGCTTGCCGAAGGTGTATTATGTGGGACTCCAAGTCAGGGTTGTAGATAAGAATATCGTCAAAAAACACCAGCACAAACTTCCGCAAAACTGGCTTAAAGATGCTGTTCATTAGGGACTGAAACGTGGAGGGAGCATTGGTCAAGCCGAACGGCATGACAAGGAACTCATAGTGCCCCTCATGTGTTCGAAAAGCTGTTTTGGAAATATCATCTTCTTTGATCCTGATTTGGTGGTACCCGGACCGAAGGTCCAACTTAGAGAATATGGTCGCCCTTGTCAACTCATCCAACAATTCCTTAATGGTAGAAATGGGAAACTTGTCGGGAATTGTTATTTCGTTGAGGGCCCTGTAGTCAACGCAAAACCTCCAACTTCCGTCTTTTTTCTTGACTAACATCGGACTAGCGTATGGGTTGGTACTAGGCTGGATAATTCGGGCTGCTAACATCTATTCCACCAACTTTTCAATTTCATTTTTTTGGAAATGCGAGTACCTATAGGGTCTAATGTTAGGGGCTAGGGCACCTTCTTTAAGAGTTATGGCGTGGTCGCGAGTATGGTGTGGAGGAAGCTTGGTTGGCTGGTAAAAAAGGTGTCTATACTGATCCAACTCTTCTTGAACTCTAGGGTCGACATCCTCTCCCTTAGATATTATACTTCCTTCAATCAAAAGCATTCTACCAGAAACCCTCCCCTTGTGTTATTAATGGATCGTATCATGGATTTCAGGGACATTATTGATTTCACTAGAGATGGGTCTCCTTGTAAACAAACTTTGACCCCATCCACCTCTAATTTCATGGTTAACTTCTTCCAGTTGGCACACACATCTCTTAAAGAACTCAACCATGTCACACCCAACACAACATCAGCACCTCCTAACTCAAAAGGGAAGAAATCCTGCCTAAGTCGGATGCCTTGTACCTCTAGAGGAACCTGTTGACACACCTCTTCCCCCTTAACTGTGACTCCATTGCCCACCATCACCCCAAACAACTTCCCTTTTTCAACCGCAATGCCAAGCCTACACACCAACTCATGTGAAATAAAATTGTGGGACGCCCCACTGTCAACCAACACCACCACCTCCGTATTCCCAATTTGCCCCTTAACCTTCAAAGTTTTGTCCGAAGTTATACCCACAATGGAATTCATGGACAGAGCTAAAGCATTACCTTCTGGGTTAGAATTTTCGTCACTTTCTAGTGGAGATTCATCCTTCTCAGAGTCATCGTCTTCAAAAAACAATAGAATCTGTAATGATTTACTCTTACAGCAATGATTGGGGCTGAACTTTTCATCGCAACGAAAGCAGAGTCCCCTTTTCCTCTTGTATTGGATATCGGCCTTTGACAGTCGCTGAAAATTTCCTCCTGTTCCCCCTCTGAAACTCGAAGCTCCACTCTCTAGTGCTTTCTCTCTCCTTTCTGGTGCGCGAGATGGCGAGACGTGAATAGGATCTGGTGGTTTTGTTGAATTGGGCCACCACGCGGGTTGGGTCGGGTCGGGTCTGGGCTGCTGGACTGTTTTGTTGAATTGGGCTACCACGCAGATCGGGTCAAGTCTGGTCTGCTGGACACCCTTGAGTAATATTCTTTTGCACCTTGGGCTTTAAAAATTTTGGACCGACATCTTTCCATAACCTAGTTCTTTTCCTCCACCCGATGGGCTTGTTCAATCACATCTTGAAGAGAGTTGGGCCTCAGCAATCTCAGCTTAACTCTAATCTCCTTTTTGAGTCCATTGATAAAGACCCCAATCAACAATTCTTCACCCAAGTCCTTCAACGGTCCCGTATGGGATTCAAACTCTTCCCTGTATTCAATCACTGTGGACGTTTGCTTCAGTGCCACCAGAGCTTCGTGTGCAGAACCTTGGAACAACGACCGGAATCTTGCGATTGAAGCTGCCTTGAACTCTTCCCACGACTTGAAAGGTTTTCGCCTGTCAACCCATTGGTACCAGTTCAATGCCCTACCCTCCATGCACACAGCGGTGGCTTTGACCATCTCCGATGATCCATACATGTTAATGGCAAAGTAGCGATCTGCTCGGAATATCCACCCAAATGGATCCTCTCCATTGAAGATTGGAAGCTCAAGTTTCTTGCCTTTCTTCTCCTCTTTCCCACTATCTCCACTAGTTTCTCGCCCTTGTTCTCGGACGACACCAGAATCATGATTCTCGAAGGTCGACGATGTCTTCTCTTTTTCATGATAACGTTTTTCATTCCTCTCATCCCTCATCCTCATTAACTCTCTCATCTCGGTCAGATACTCTTTAAGGCTACCCACATCAGTCTTTACTGAACTCATGTCCTCCTTCACCGACTTCATCTCTTTTTCCATATTTTCCATCCTGTTCTCCATCTTCGGTTTGGCCATTCCCCGGCTCTGATATCAAACTGATGGAACCCCCCTACAAAACAAGTCAAACACAGCCGCAACACAAAATAACAGAAAATGTGCACAATCTGAAGGAAATTAAAATAGTATTAATCAGGATTGAATTATCCCTTGACAGAACAAATTCATTCATGAGCAGGTTCCTAGCAGTTCGAGGAGCTGGGGGCCTCCCAATCAGTCCTCAGAAGATATTCCTTGAAAAAAAAACCTACCTCACACTCTCCTGTCTATATACTAATTATTCTATTCTGTAACCACTTATCAGCCACGTGTACTTTCTTATAACCACCCTTCTAACAAAGTCTCCACATTCACTGTTACGTCACCCTCATTGCACCTTAATGCCTATTTTTACCCCTGCCCTTTGATTTATAAACCTTGTGTATGGGTGTTCTAACATAATCACATTATCTTTTTTTTTTTTTTTTTTTTATATTAGTTTGTAAATTAAATATATTTAATTTTAGATTATTCTTGGATATAAAAAAGATAAAGGGGCCGATATTTGTTGGGATTTATTATTTATAATTATTCTGTTAAATTGATTGGGTGCAACTTTCACATGATGTTTAGATTAATAGAAAAAATGGTTTGCGCTTTTGAGTAATGCTACTGATAAGATCTGCACTATTGCCGACTAGATACCATAGCAAAAAGACAAGACAATAATTTGGATCGAGTGGACATGAATGGTTGATTTTATTGTATTGTATTATATTGTTGTTTGAAGAAAAAAGCAGGGAGGAATTTTTGATGGAATTGTCCTATTCAGTTACAGTTGCAGTTACCAACCAGATTGTCTTCCAATAGCTGTGTGGACGGTACTAAAGCTCTTCTGTTTAATGGTTCAATATGCTTGTTGCGACTTGGAGGAGGTGGAATCAGAGGGTCAGCTTTAGGTGCTGATCAGTTTGATTACAAGGATCCTAAATAACGCATGTTTCCAGCTTCTTCAACTGGTTTTTGCTAAGTACAACAATTGGGGTCACATTTGTAGTGTATGTCAGCGCAACTGTGGGATGGGATATAGGTTTCATCATTTCCATGTCTTGCTCTTTTGTTGGTCTTATCTTTGCTGCATTAGGAAAGCCATTTTATCGAGTCCAAGTGGCAGGAGATAGTCCATTGTTGAGGATTCTAGAGGTTTGTCTGTTTGTTCCCTTCCCTAGGCCTGCATGTATACTGTTTCTTAAATATTCTAACAGTTTCCTTGGTTCATAAAAATCCCAAGTATTTCATTTTTTCAGGTCTTAGTGGTCAGTGTAAAGAACTGGCGGACAAAAGTGCCTCACAACTCGGATGACTTGTCTGCAATACGTGATCATGAGTCTGCTTCAAGGGGATCTCATCCCCGACAGCAGCCAATTCAGGTGAAGCAACTTAATCGCCTTTGCTGTTTTAAAAAGCAAACGTACTTTATCCTTTACTAATTAAATTGTTTAATTTTGGCCAAATTCTTGAACAAAGGAGCCGTTCTCCCCAAGGGCATGATGCCAGGAAAATGGAAAGTTTGCACAGTGACACAAGTTGAAGAAGTGAAGATCCTAACAAGGATTAAGCACTAGCCTCATGAACACATGCCTTGCTCAGTTGCAAACCTTTTCTGTCCAACAAAGAACCATTATGAATACAGGTCTTGGCAGTTTCCAAGTTCCTCCGGCCTCCATTCCTTTGATTCCTTTGGTGTTCATGTCCCTTCTTATACCTGTTTATGAATTTGGTTTTGTTCCCTTTTTGCGGAAAGTAACAGGCCATCCCCATGGCATTACACACCTGTAAAGGGTGAGGGTTGGGCTTGTCTTCAGCCATTTCAATGACTATAGCTGGAATTGTGGAGGTGAAGAGAAAGCATGGATTTGTCCACCACATTAGCCTCTTTCGGCTTTCTATTCATTATGCAATCTTTGGAATAGCGGACATGTTCACACTTGTTGGGCTAATGGAGTTCTTTTATAGTGAGGCTCCTGTTGGCATGAGATCTCTATCCATTTCTTTTCTTGGCTCTCTCTATCTATCGGTTACTACTTGAGCTCAGTTTTCGTAGAGGTTATTAGCTTGGTGACTAGTAATTATAAAAAAGTAAGAGAGGGTGGCTTCAAGGGCTTGACATGAACAAAAACCATGCGGAACTGTTCTACTGGTTCTTGGCAATTCTGAGTGTTGTTAATTTTGGAATTACTGGGCTAAATGGTATTGATGAAGAAAGACTAATCAAAACAGGGCCTGGTGGCATGGATGAGTCTGAGTCTTTCTCTACTACAAGTAGTTTAAGCTTTGTGTCTAAGCAGCAAGAAGTTAAAAGAAGAAAGGCACACTCAACTTGAGCAATATGGACCAGTTACTCCTATGGCATTCAAGTGCATAAGCATTTGGTTGGGATTAAAGTAGGAAGATGATAATAACATTCTTTTCCGGATAACGAGACAAAACAAGTTTATGTGTATAAATATACATGTACGGTCCTTTATTCTCTTTTTGATTGTATTGATAACTGGAAACCAAAGCCAGCGTGAATATAAGCAAGGTCAAGATATCATCAGGTTAATATGTATTTGTTATCATGCAAATGAATGCAACAGCTTATCATAATGTGAACAGTTATGCAGTCTTGAGGCTGGAGCAGTACAATTCGAACCAAATAATATTGTAAAATAAACCATATGAGTAATATAACTGAACTATACCAAACCAAACCAGGAAAATTGGTAGGGTTTGGTTTTTGGGTTCTTTAGTGGGAGGCTTTTTCATATTTTATTGGGGGTTTAGTAATTTCTAAGGGGTATTTTAAATTATTTTCGTAGTTCAGTATGGTTTTACGGTTTTTTCATCCAGTATGGGTCTTACCCTTATTAAAGAAGTTGCTGCTAAAGAAGCAGGTAATCTCCACCTTTCCCTATATAGAAATATATTGCAACTTGATCTATGGCTATTTACTTCTCTCTAAGTAAATACTGTCTGATAAATGCTCTTTCGTTTCAAGTTGGGTTTAATTATTATTGATCTACACATTCTACATTTACATCTTCGGGCTTTGTATTCTCTTTACAATACAAAATGCCTAATTCAAATTTCTGGATGAAACAAGGGAAAAATGAAAACTAAACGACACATATTTTAGAAAATTTCTCGAAAAATAATTAATTAAAATTTACAACTTAAGTTTCTCAAAAATGGATGAATGAATTGACATTGGGGTTTAAGGAATATTTTCCGTTTTATGGAAAGTTCTTGAAAATAAATTAATTAAGGGACACCCTTTTAAGGCAAATTGCACAAAATAATAAAAAATGTATGAATCAAACGGCAGCGTTCTAAGGGGAATTGCACCAAAATATTTGTTGAGAGTGGGATTTGAACCCATGCCCTTTCGGACCAGAACCTTAATCTGGCGCCTTAGACCAACTCGGCCATCTCAACGCTTCCATTTTAATTAAATAAATTTTAAATAATATAATTTTTTTTCTGCAACATTAAAATGCAGAATTTGATACTAAGATCTGTGATTCTATAGAAATAGCCTATATGTAGTCATAAGAATTCTGATCCTTAAATATATTAACAATAAACTCCACATTATTTAAGTTATAATTTTTCTAGACCTCCATCTTAAAGAATTTGTCTCTATATAATAATAATTACTCCATACTTCACAATATCTTTTTGCTTCCAATTGGGGTTTAATTCTTTCATTTTGCACAACTCAACACAAACATTTTCGATCAATTGTGTTCCTAAATTAACTTTGGGTGGCATGGTTGATTACCTAGAGGAACAAGGAAATGTATTACTTGAATTGGTTGAAGATTGCATAGATTGTCTTATAGTACAATGTATTTAAAGAATTTACATTAGAAGAAAAACATTACAGATAATGCAAAAATTTGCTTTTAAGATGACTTTGCATTTTTCAAACACTACATAGATGAGTGCACTAGTTTTTTAAAACCACATCTATCTCTTTTATCAATGTCTATACCTTGAATTTGACATGCTCCATGAATTAATTATTAATGTAGTACATACTTAACCTCTATGTCATTTTCAATTAGGATAACTACGTTATAGTAATTATTTTTATAATTACACTTCTATTAAACTATAACATTTTCATAATAATTAAATTAGTTTGGTCCTACCATTATAATTATACTGAGGTTTTACTTTAACTATTCACCTAAACCAAACTTCACATCAAAATTTTAAAAGAATATGAGGAATAAAAAGTTGAATCTTTCCCCTTTCCTATTTAAATAGTTGATTTATCTCATATTTAAATGATCGATTTTATATCATAGGTTTATACGTTAAATTAGAAGAGAATCTTGTGATCCAATGAAACAAGTTAAATTAATTAATATTAATGCATTAATCGAAGTAAAAAGAATCGATTAAATTTGGTCAAAAACATTGGACAATTGCCAATTGGGTTCGCAAAGTAGTATAAAAAAAATGAGAATTCTTAAAGTACATATGGAATCTAGTTATCAAATGTTTTCTCTCACTTTATACAAATCAACTGAGGAATGCATGTTTGGTCCAGACATGACATGTCATTCAAAAAAAAATTTCTCTTTTGTTGCTCCTTAATTAAATTTTCAATCTCATAATAATTTACTATTTAACAAGAGAATAATTTATTATTTAACAATAGGTTATTTTATTTTATTTAACAATATATTTAAAATGTATTTTGTCTTTTCTCCAATAAACACTCACATGCTAATTTTACTAAGATTTTCAAAACTTCGTTCATCGCTTTCAATCACCGCTCTTACACTTAAGAAGGAACTAATGACTAACTTTATCTCCTTATATTTTCTTTTATTTTGAACTACTAGCCTTGTGATCGGATGACAAGACTTTAACCATCTATGTGGGTTATTTAGAGGTTTTGTGTTCGAGTCTCACAAAGTGATCACCTACTATATTTGTGTCTTATCTGACTCATTGGACTTGTAGGATATTCAATGGATCTCATTGATTAGTAGAGGTGTGCGCAAGCTGGCTCTGACACTTCGATTAAAAAACAATTCTCTTATTTTCTTTTTGTTTCTCAAGAAATTATGAGAGAAAATGGGAAAATCTTGTGACATTTTATGCCAAATGTGGCCTAGTAGTGCAAACCAGGAATGTATACGATGGATTGCTTGATAGATAGGTTGTTTCTTCGATATACTACCAAATTCTTGTGTTTTTACTTGTATTATCAAGCTTGCTATCTTCAATTGGATCTTAAAGTAAAATGGATGGACGATTATATACTCAAGAGTGAGTATAGGAATGATGTTCCTAGTACTACCGTTATAGACACATTTAGCATACCAAGTTTTTGATAGAACAATCAATAAAAGTTGCATTATATTGTCTACTACCATGATTGTAGGTCATTCATCCATTGTCCATTTGAAGAAGCATCTAATCTTTTTGAGAAGTTGGGAGAACATGAGCTTCACCCAATGAACTCACACACACACATATATCTAACGCGGAAATTCAATACCCAAATAAATGTAGGATCACACATAGATAATAGAACACTAAATCAACAAAATAAGGGTTTTAGGAATACATGTCTGCTCTATGATGTGCGCAAAACTTTTGCTGAATCCTTGACTGGTCTTTCTCTCTTGAAACTGCTTTCAATGACAGCTTTTGAATTGGTAAAACGTACGTTAATTAGTTTCGGAAAGGGGATCTAGCCAATATATAATGTTTTACTGATCCCTCCCATTATGGGCCCCATTAAACCGTAAAGCCCACACTTTATCGTCAACCGAGATTAATTACTAATGAAGTGTATTGGACTATAATTTATGATCACATTAAGTCCAGTAAAATTTTCTCATAGGACTATGCATTTACCTTGTTTTATTAAACCAAAATATAATTAATGTTAGCCCACAATTAGGAAATTTTCCAACATTCTTCCACTTGGGCAACATTAGTTATTTTATTTTAAGAAAATAAAACAATTTTGGCTCCCGAGTAAACAAAACGAAATTTTATTTTAAAGTAGCCACTATTTGAATAAAACGAAGTAGTCCAGAGATAACACTTCGACCAAACAATTCAACCAATATGATTATCAATAATGAATCAAAGAAATCTTTATATCTCTCATCGACATAAGATTGATCCATGATTACGATTATTAATAATCAAATTAACATAGATCACTAATCTGGGAGTGTGGCAAAAATAGCACCCAACATGTGATCATAAACATGTGTTATTTTCTTGTCAGTCCTCATTATGGTTTCTCTTTAACCTTTATGTTTTAAGAAAAGCTAGAGAAATTTCACAACTTCCAATGAAGCTTGTATGTTTCAATCAATGATCTCGAGATATCAAAACATGAAACATACATATACAATTGTCATTCTCAAGAGAAACTTTATTCTTGACACACAATATTGTATTTCATCATCCACATGCGTGTATATATATATAGGCAAGTATACAAGAAACAATAATCATGATAAAAAAATAAAATTACATAAAGTTTCAAGAAATATCTCAACCTCCCACTAACCCAAAATATCAAAAGACCCTAAAACACCCATGTTTTCTACATGACGTTTAAAAATAATAGGTCTTAGTCCTTTAATTAAGGGATCAACTAACATAAAATCAATACTAATGTACTCTACAACAATGTCTCACTCCTTTACCAGGTCCTTGATTGTAAGATACTTTATCTCCATATGCATCAACTTACTACTAATTTTATTGTTCTTGGAAAAGAACACAACCACATTATTATCACAATAGATCATCATTGGTCTACATATTGAATCGACTAGACGAATCTAAGAGATATAGTTCTTCAACCATATAGCTTGAGTAGCTACTCCATAACAAGCAATGAATTTAACATACATGATAAAGAATGCCGTCAATGTATGCTTAACACTCTTCTAAGATATGGCCCCACCTATGAGCATAAAAATGTATCTAGAAGTGGACTTGAAATCATCCGAACAACCACCAACTGAACCAGAATATCCCACTACTTCAAGATTTTCCACTTTCCTATACACAAACATGAAGTTTTTCATCATTTGCAAGTATCTCATGACTTTCTTGGCTGATCATAACCTGGATTTGAGAGATAACGACCAAGAACATTAACAACAAATGTTATGTCTGACCTCGTACATACCTATGTATTCATCAAGCTCCTAATAGCACTAGCATAAGGAACACTATGCATAGATGTTTTTTCAACCTCATTTTGGGGACACTACTTGATGCTAAGTTTATTTCCTTTCACAACAGGTACATCCTAGAGCTTTCAATTTAGCATATTGAACCTCTCAAGTACACGCTCAACATAAGCCTTCTGAGATAAGCTAAGTAACCGATGAGTTCTATAGCGATGTATCTTATTTCTGAGCACAAATAAAAAAAAAAAATACTAAATAACTTGACAAAAAACAAAAGATAGAAGTTAAATATCTAAATCAGCAAGATTTTACAAATTTCTCTTGTAATTAATTTCCTAGGAATAAACACAAAATAATAGAGACAATAACTCGACAAAAAACCAAAGATAGAAGTTAAATCTCTAAATCAGCAAAATTTTACCATTTTCTCTTGTAATTTTCTGAGAAACAAACATGAAATAAGAGGGACAACAAGAAAAAGGGAGATAATAAGTAGTATCAAAATTTATTGTTGTGTTCTTTGTATAAGTCCTTGTTGGGATGTTTTAACATTGCTATGGATACTAGGTTTTATTCTTGGGCGGTCTCAACCAAACAATTAAAAAAAAAAAAAAAAGAGACAATAAGAAAAAGAAAACAGTTTTACCTTTTTAATATGTATTCTTGGAAACAAACACAAAATAAGAGAGATAAAAACGAGATAAAGAACCAAGGCTAAAAGTTAATTTTATAAATTAGTAAGATTTTTACCACTTTCTTTCGTAATTTCTTGGGAAACAAAGACAAAATAAGATAGAAAATAGATCGACAAAAAACCAAAGATATAAGTTAAATCTCTGAATCAGTAAGATTTTACCACGTTCTCTCGTAATTTCCTAGGAAACAAACACAAAATAAGAAAGACAATAACTCAACAAAAAAAATCAAAGATAGAAGTTAAATCTCTAAATCTGCAAGATTTACCACTTTCTCTTGTAATTTCTTTGGAAAGAGACAAAATAAGAGAAAATAAGACAAAAGCTCAACAAAGACCTAAGGATAGAAGTTAAATCTCCAAATCAACAAGATTTTTCCACTTTCGCTCATAATTTCCTAGGAAACAAAAAAATAAAAAAAATAAAAAATAAGAGAGACAATAAATAGTATCAAAATTTAGTGATGTGTTCTTTGTATAATTCCTTCTTATAAATTTTAGTTTTTATTCTTGGGTGGTCTCAACCAAACAATAAAAAAGAGCGACAACAAGAAAAAGAAAAACAATCTTATACCTTTTTTAATTTGTATTATACTTTTGGCTCTAAATATAAGATATTGAAATTAAATTATGATAATTGTAGGATTGTGATTTTGTTCTTATTATGAAAGCTAGAAAACTAAATTTCTCGAGGCCAAACAAATATAAGGTTGAAAGCTCTCAAAAAGGGAGTGTGTGATGTTATTAGGTTAAATATCAACAAATTGATGAGTTTATACATATTTTGTACATTACTGGTATTATTGTTGTTCTTCATGGGTAGGGTTAATGTCATAGTATTGATCTCTTTTAGCTTATCACTTGATTGAGTATAAGAGACATATTTCCAAATTTTATGTTTGATATTCTTGTTTTTCTATTTATTCAGTATGTGCCTTGTGTGGAGGATACTGTTCTTAGGATTGTGGTAGACTTAAAAGAGATGTAAATACTTTTCACATCTTTGTAGAGTTGATTGTATTTAACTCCCAAGGGTTTAGGTCCACTAAGGTCCAAACCTTGTAGTTTAAAGTACTAGATATACCCCATATTGTAAAAAATGTTGTTAGAGTTTGAGATGGTAAGAGCGGCATAAATGAAGCATGAGTATGCCAGAGAAAGAGAATGAGAAGAAGAGAAACTGTATTGTATTTTGTATATGGTAAGCTTTGTACAATGCTCAATTTATACAAGTGTGTGAATGTAATAAAGGAAATTCAATAAATTGTAATTCAATCAATTTAGGGAGGAAATTAAGGAAACTGTAATTGCTGAAATCCTGTAATGAGATTATTGAAATCATGTGACTGGAATTAAGACATAATCCTGGCATTCCATAATTCATCACTTCTCCTCAAGCTTGTATATGTCAAAAACGCCAAGCTTGTTGAGTAAATGTGAATGTTTTCTGCTGCATAATGGTTTCGTAAAGATGTTTGCTGGTTGATCTATAGTACGAGTGTGCATAGTCTTGATTACCCCTTTCTGAATTTTTTCCCTGATGAATTGACAAACAATCTCAATGTGTTTTGTTCTTTCATGGAATATTGGATTTGCTGCAATGTCATTTGCGGCTTTGTTATCACAATACAAATGAGCACATTTCCCTACTTGCACTTCTAGATCTTCTAGTAATCCAAGAACCCAAGTGATCTCACAAGTGACTTTGGCCATAGCTCTGTACTTTACCTCTGTTGATGAAAGTGATACTGTTGATTGTTTCTTTGTCTTCCGAGAAATTAATGCACCTCCAAGTTTAATGCAAAAAACGGTGAGTGGTCTCCTTGTCATTAAGCATGTGGCCTAATCAGAGTCGTAGTATGTTGTGATGTTTAAATCCCTATCTCGAGGCAAAAGTAAACCTAAGCTAGGACATCATTTCAAATACTTGAGTACCTTTATTGCTGCATCCATATGAGATTGTTTCGGCCCATGCATGAAATGGCAAAGGATGTGTACTGCATAAATAATATCTGGTCATGTCATGGTGAGATAAATGAGTTGACCCACAAGTCTTTGATATTGTGAGGGATCTGCCCATGGAGGATCTATTTCTAACGGGGATGTTTCATTATCATACTATTGATTAGTAAGTGTGGAGTTTTGTTCAACCGGAATGACACTTGGCTTGCATGTTGATAGTCCAGAGTCTGAAATGAGTTCTAGAACATATTTTCGTTGGTTGAGAGATATTCCTACTGGAGATCGTGCGATTTCTATTCCTAAGAAATATTTTGGTTTCCCCAAATATTTGATACAAAATTGCTTGTTGAGATATTCTTTCAATCCTCTGATGGCTGTTTTGTCATTTCCTGTGATTAGGATGTCGTCAACATAAATAATAAGAGCAATGAATGTGTTACTTTTCCTCCTGGAAAAGAGTGCATAATCATTCTTGGATTGAGTAAAGCCAATGCCTGTGAGAGCTTTAGTAAATTTTTCATTCCATTGTCCGGATGCTTGTTTTAACCCATAGTGAAACTTTCGCAGATAACATACTGTATGCTCTCCCTGGCTGCAAAATCCGGGAGGAAGGTCCATATAACTCTCTTCATGGAGGTCACCATGACGGAAGGCATTGTGGGCGTCCATCTAATGTAAAGACCAGTCTTTGGCTGAAGCAACTGAAAAGAAAGCACGAACAATGACATTCTTGGCAACAGGCGAGGAAGTTTCTTGATAGTCAAAGTCTTTGTGTTGAGTAAAACCCTTTGCCACCAACAGAGCTTTATAGCACTCAATGGAACCATCAGCTTTGTGTTTGATCTTATTTACCCATTTGCAGCCAATGGGTTTCCAGTGAGAAGGACGATGAACAAGATCCCAAGTATTATTATGAGCCAAGGCATTGAGTTCATTTGCCATTACTTGGCACCAATGAGCATGGTGGATAGCGTTAGAATAAAAGGCAGGTTCCCGTTCGGTCGAAATATGAGTGATACAAACCCTATGTGCAGGTGAGAGATGATCATAACTCACATAATTGGTAGTGGGATATTGTGTACCTAAGGACCCCTGTATTGTGGAGCAAACATAATCAATGGCCTATATAGGAGGGGGAGTGGTACGAGAGGACCGTTATTGGATTGGTGTCAATGGTGGAATAGGAGATAATGGAGAGCATGCTGGTGAAGTGGCCCTAGAAGAAGCAAGATCCAAGTGATGTGATTCAGATGGAAGACTAGAAGGTGGTGATTGGGGTGAATCTGAATCCGAGTCTGAATCTGGTAAAGAGATGCTAGTGTTAAGAACATGATGCATTGTAAACATTGACCTTGGTTGAGGGTCGTCCTCCAAAAATTTTGGTTGTTGATGGGCGGATGAGTTGGAAGTGTCATCTAGAAATGGAAACTTGTCTTTCTGAAAAACATCTCTAGAAACAAAAAAATCTTTTTTCAATCGGATCATAAAGACGATAGCCTTTCTAGAGCATCGGGTATCCCAGGAAGACATAACGAATGGCTCGGGGTCCAAATTTGTCATGGGACCCAAGAATAGTTGAATAACATAGGCAATAAAAAACACAAAGATGACCAGTATCTGGAGTTTTTCCAAAGAGTATTTCAAAAGGAGTCTTTCCCTGTAGCACCCGAGTCAGCATGCGATTGATCAGGTAAGTGGCTGTTACCACACATTCACCCCAAAAAGAAATCGAGATATTGGCTTGGTGTTTAAGGGTGCGGGCTACTTCTAACAAATGCCTATGTTTGCGTTCAACAACCCCATTTTGCTGAGGTGTGTAAGTGTAGGAACTTTCATGTAGTATACCAAGAGACAAAAAAAGTGAGGAATAGTTAATGTTGAAAAAATCGCAAGCATTTATCAGTTCGAACTTATTGAACTAATGAATGAAATTGTGTCTGAACCACGGATAAAAAATGCCCAATATGGGTAAGTATTTGGCATTTGGATTGCATGAGAAATACTCACGTTCCATGGGAAAAGTCATAAACTATAGTGAGGAAGAATCTGGATTCATCATGATTAGGAGTTTGATAAGGCCCCTAAATATCAAGATAGATTAGGGCAAATGGGTGTGAAGTACCAGAGTTACTTGGTGGGAAAGTAGTATGGGATTGTTTAGCGAGTGGACAAATAGGATAATGAGGTTGGGTAATAGATGTTGATGTAAAATAATAGAGTTTTTATTGAAATTTGTATTACAAGATGATTTATTATTTGTAATACAAGAAGATAAACTCTGAACTGGATTAGGTGTCCAATAGTAAAGGTCATTATCGACTCCACTTAAGCCCATCAGTTTCCCAGTTGAAGGGTCCTGAAATTCACATGCATTGAGATGAAATTTTAAAAGGCAATTGTTATTAGAACAAATTCTAGACACATAAATAAGATTAAAGTGGAAAGCAAGAACATATAGAACATTTTTAAGAATTAAATGTTCAATTAGATGAACAACTCCTATGTGAATGGTTGATGCAATTTGTCCATTAGGCATACGAGTGGAGGTGTTTGATTTTGTGAGTGGAAAATCATGAAAAAAATATTTGGGTTGCAAATGATATGATCATTAGCCCCTGAATCAATTATCCTCCAAATATTTGCCGAAATTAAATTTAGGCAATAAGAAATACCTGCATAGGAAGCTATGGATGCCGATGGAATGTTGTTCAACATTTTTAGGAGTTGATCATGTTGTTCAGTGTTGATCAAAGGGGCCGAAGTGGTGTTTCCGGAAGGACCATTAGCAAATTGAAAAATTGCAGAATTTCCAGATTTTTCTTTGTTGGTGGAAGGTGGACGATCAGGTAATTTCCAACACGTCTCACGAGTGTGGTTCCGGCATTTGCAATAATCACAAAATAACCGACCCTTTTGTGTTCTTGTAAAGTTAGGCCCGTTAGGCCCTTTTTGCCCATTAATACTAGTTGATGACATGGTAGAATAAGGGCCATTTGTTGGTTGAATTAAAGCCAACATATTTTGGCCATTAGATGATGGAGATTGATCTGGGCTGTTCAAAGAGGCATATAATGTATGCCTTTCATTCACTTGCAACGCTAGCTACCTATTTCCATTTTGCACAAAAAAAGTTTTGTCATTTTTGTCTTTGAAGGTTGAGAGAAAGGCGCCGATCTTGAACCAAGAAAGGCAACTGCCTCACTTTGCTGGTTTAGGGTGATGAGTTGCCACTGACTCTCGTCTTGAACGGCTAATTGGAAGGTTTGGTGAAGTGACGGTGGCGGCGAGGTGGTGAGCATCTGAGTTCTTAAGGGGAGAAATCTATCATTGGGACCAAGAAGAAAACAATTGAGACGCTCCCAGTCTCAAATCTAATGAAATTTCTGGAGAGTCGCCGATAGCCTTCAAGGATTTCCTCGGTGGCGTCCAAATTGTTCCAAACGGTTGAAAGGGTGTTGAAATAGGCCGTGACTGTTTGGTTGCCTTGTTGAATGTTGATCATTTTTTGTTGAAGAGTAAATTGCTTGGCTAGATCTAATCAGCCATACATCTCCTTAATATTAACCCACATATAGGCGGTGATTTCCGTTGGAGGAAGTTCAGAAGTGATATCTTGTGATAAGCAATTGCTAATCCACGATCGGACTAGCATGTTGCACCGTTTCCAATGACGGTGGAGGTGAACTTCGGTGGGAAACAGAAAGTTGTCGTCGATAAAGCTTTCTTTGTCCTAAGTGACAAAAGCACGCCATAAATCTCTTGCCCAAGTGTCATAATTATCAGATTCGGACAAAACTGTTTGATTAAAACAAGTTCTAGTCCATCAGAGGCTGGGGCATAGAAAATATTGTCTTGTTCAGGGCGGTTGCTAACGGCCGGTATCATGTGTAAGGTCAAAGGCAGTTGGTTTGGATGGGAAGTTAGAGTTGTGTATTTGGTTTGGGCCTGTATTGTATTGGTTTTGGGCCGGTTGGTTGTGTTGTGTGTGGCTCAAATGTTTCATGGTTCTAATATGTGGGATTAGGATTGTGAGTGTTTGCCATTGGAAGAGTTTTCTGTTTGTTTTCAGGGACATAAGGAGAGGTTAGAAGAGGCTAAACTGAGTATCTGTAGAAACAGAAGAGAGAACTAGTTTGGATTGAGGAGGCGGAAGCAGAATCAGTAGCAAGTCTCTGATACCATGTCAGAGTTGAAGGTTATCTTTCTCTCCATCGTTGTATTATCATAGCTGTTGGTAGTTGAAACATTAGTCTTATTTTGCTATATGGTGCATAATTTGGAAACACTTTCATGTTCGGTCACTTTTAGCAATTTTGATATATGATTTCTGCTTTGTGCATTTTTGCGTGATATAATCTTTATTCTTCATTCTGGTGTAATAAATACAACATAAATTCCTTGTGAACATTAAAGGACCTGCCCTAGCTTTTTCACTTGAGCTTGCATTTGAAGGAGGAACATACCAAATTCCAAATCTTATATTCATTAACTGTAAAAAGAGCGATGGAGCCAGAATTTTGTTTCGGCGGAGGCAACATATAACAAAATTATTCATGTAAACAAAAATTAGTACATCCCACTTGTGTACATGTCCTCAATGCTTGGTACAAAAATAATTGAGATTTATCTGTTGATTAACTTTTGTACCAAGCATTGAGGACATGTGATGTAAACAGTTTGGTCTGCTGTGTGTAACATGCGTTTATTTATTTATTTTTCGTATAATGCTTCTTGCTACAGGTAGGCCTTGTACTTTGATTTCATGTTGTGATGTGTAAAAATCTTTGCTTGCTTTGATTTTGTATGGAATAGTTCTTGACCATTAAAGATGGCTACATGTTTGAAACTTCTTTCCCTATTATGAATATATTCCTTAATCCTCTCTCTCTCTCTGATCAGGGATTTAAACATGCATTTTAATACATTAAAAGAAAGAAAACTGAAATATATTTGAGATCTGAGAAACTTTACTAATTTTACAACACATAGCAGAAGGCTACTTTGGTAAATTAAAATGTAATATACTTGAACTTGTTTTCTTGTTTCATTAAATTATGGATATACAATTCTATGATAATAAATTATTTGGTTCTAGTTATTAATCGAAATATTCTTTCTAAGCTTGGTTTTGTTACCAAATTATGGGTGCTTTTAATCGTAAATCTATCCAAGTAAACAAAAATACTATTTGATCTTGCTATTTATTTTATTGAGTTTTGTTTATAATAACTGAGGGGTGTAAATGTCATTAACCATTAGAAAATGAGTGTATTCAGAAGTAAAAGTGGTGTCTAGTAAGAGTCCAATTAAATTAGTCTGGCATTTGTGGGCCTTAAATCAAGCCCATGAAAATTTTAGTTGGGCCAAGTAAAGCCCATTAGCAGATACAAATTTCAAGTTGAATATTAGACAATTTTAGAATTTTCAAAAATAATAATAATTGAATGCTTAACTTTTAAGATATACAATATTTGTATCAAGAAATTTAAGTTTCCCGATAATTCAAAAAAAGAAAAGTTATTTATATTTTAAATTACTAATAATCGATATCGCTTTTCTTTTGTAAATAAAGTAAAAAATTGAACATTGTGGTTTTAGATTGGTGTCAAGAGTAAATGTTATTTCTTAGCATAATATGATTTTTTTGTATTCTTCAAATTATTTTTATTAATATAACAATAAATTTGTTTCCTCAATCGGAAATCCTCGAAAGCAATAAGCACACGTAGACGTAGTTGTTATTAATTAAATAGAGCCCACAAGGACCAAATAACCCGAAGAAAGGTCCCTTAGCTTCAAAATTGCAGCTGTATGTGTTTCCAATTCCATGTGCATCACCTCACCTTCCAACATTAATATTTATTATTAAAGTTAAGAGACATCGAACCCCTAAAATTTAATTTAATAACAAAAATCTTTTTGAGATTTTTGAAATAACAAGAATGCCCAAACTATTAGTGAATCGTTTAAATTCAGACTATTATGAATTAATAAATATTTACCAAATTACACTCTTTCCATTTATTTTATTCAAATAACAAAAATCATTCCATTGGTAAGTTTTACATGTTAAAATAAATAATAGAAGGAAAAGTTGATAATCATTAATTAATTCATAATAGTGTAAGTTTTAACGATTTACTAATATTCATTAATTTTGTACTTTCATAAACCTTATGATGATTTTTACTATTAAATTAATCCTCGGGGGGTCAATGTTGAACCTATAACACCTAAAACTTTCAATAAAGGGATTTTTGTTATCGCATAAACCTTAGGGTTTTTTATATTGATCAAACTTCTGGGGATCTATGCATTATCTCTTATTATTATTTAGAAAAATAAGAATATGAAGTTCATGTGCTTTCTTTTGGGCTCTATCTGTGAATTAATGTTTATCTTCTTGAGAGTGTTTTTTTTAAAATTCAAGTCTTTGTGATGTCACATGCATTGAAGATTTAACTAATTATAAATTGGGTTTAATATACGGGGGATCATGATTTAAGATATTTTGCACTCTTTATAACCCTTGACCTTTCTCTTACATTATGAACACAAAAGAAATATGTTCAAATATTTCTATTCATAGTCATTATTGAAAATTATAGTTCCAATGTCTTGAAATTTTTAAGATTCAGAACATTCTATTGTCAAAAAGTTGTTAAAATATAAATTTTGATAAAAATTTCTTTTGAGAAACTTAAAATTTGTTCTTTAGGGGTTTTTATATGAAAACAAAAAAAAAAAAAAAAAACACTTTATTTGAATTTCGCAAATTTTTATTTACAAATATGTACATCTTGAATTAAAAAAAAAAAAAAAATCATACCAAGTTTTCTCGCATCAAAAAATGTTAAAATATATAAAGTTTCGACTAAATTTTCCATTTGAAAAAATATAAAGTCTTATTTTTAAGTAGTTTTAAGATAGTAAAAAACTTCATTAATATGTGCATCTTGAAAATTTTAAAGTCCTATGATAAAAAAATTATTATGTAAATATATACATCTTGAAAAACTTTGTTTATTTATCCTTAATGATGAAGGTTGATTAGTGCACAATGTTATGACAAATTGAATAAAAACAAGTATTTATTGACTGTGAAGATTAAATTTTATTTATTTAATTAATTAAAATATAATCCACATTGAGTGCCACCTCTCTCACTCACCGTCCTAGCAATTAATATAAGTAATAGGCTCATGCGACCCTTTACCATGGATGACTTATTAAAATCAAAATCATATAAAATCTATAAATAAATATTAAATCCCCAACTTGACCAATTAATTAAAACCTGATTGGGTCTCTTGGATCTTGTGTTTTGAGTCAATGTCTTGTGATTAAGATGTTGAAAAGTAATTAAAATGTAGTCAAACCATTCATTGACCCAAAGTTGAAAATTTATTTTGTTGTAATGTAACATCAAGCCTCACGCCTTTCGCCATACAATAAGGTGATTAATTTTAAGAAAATTTTATGTTGGATTAAGTAAAAGGAAGGACTAATTTACTTGATATCGAGTGATTAATACAGTTTCTGTGTTTTAGTTGGGTGTCAATGATACTCTAAACCATCGACAAACATGTTTTGGTTTGTGGTTAAGCAATTCTTAATGCTGATTAATTACCTTATCTTGTTTACCTTAATATTGAAGCTTCATTTATAGAAAAGAGTGAATTAATTCTTGTGCTAATTGATTTTAATATTTGTGTTGTAGCAAATACTCAAACCCATTAATCTTTGCCCAATTTACATCTCTTTATTGTGCCCACTATTTTATAAAACAATGTTCATTTAATTTCCTCACAAAGTACTTCACATTCTTGAAATGCTATCTATATTTTACTAATCAAATCCAACATTGGGATCATTGCTTCAATATTATAAGATTAATTCAATTATTTTATGAACTAGCCCTAAAGGTTTTGTTTTTGTCAAGCTCAAAGAGAAAGAAAAAACTTATTCTTTAATTTAATTATTCACTATAATAAGATCATATTTGTCATTAATTTGACTTAAGGGAAGGGGAGGGTTACATGACTATATCTAGGTTTGTAATAGAGACAGTTCATATCTAATTACAAATTTTATGTTGGTCAAGATGCCCTATCAATAGCAAAGCAAATAAAAAAATGCCCAAAGGATGATTAGAAAGAAATATTTTTTTTTGCGTGGATTCGAATTTATCTAGATATATATTATCATTTAGAGGACACTTATTTAAAGTAAAAATTGCATTTTTATAACTTAAGAGACATTATCAATTAGAGGACACTTTACAATATTTGTCTTGAAAAGTGTCTATATAATGATAAAAAATAAAATAAAATGTATGTTTATTGATAAAGAAATGCTCGTTGAATGATAAAATGTATGTTTATTGATACAAATAAAACTTATGTTTTTTGACTTCGAGTTTAAATTAAAATTATCATTTGAATGATGATACTTCATAAAGAGTAATGTTATGTGCATTAACCAATGTGTATTAATCCAAGTACTAACATTGAAAATTTAAAATTTTTTTTTGGAGGGAATTTCAAATTTCCAATGTTAGTACTTGGATTAGTACACATTGATTAGTGCACATAGTTTTATTCCTCCATAAATCATTATAATCTAATCTCTTAAATATTTCATAGTAATTAATTTTATCTTTGGGGTTGTAATGTTAGAATTAACAATACATAACTGATTTCGAGTATATAGTGTTAAGGGATTTATGCTCATATAAGTGATAAAAAAAAATATGAGAGTGGGAGTTTACAAATTTCTCATGCCATGCATATTCACGCAAATGCATACTTCAATATTTTAGGAAAATTTAAGTAATTTAGTAAATAAAAGAAAAGGAAAATAAAAATTGATTGGAAAATATGAGTACATGTGGAATCTCGAGCAAGTAAATTTTTATAAAGCCATAGTTTAAAACAATAGTTTCTTAAATCTCTTTGCAAGATATTTTTCGAAAAAATATTTTTAAAATATTTCAAATAATCAATATATTATTTGACAATGAAATAAATTAAAATTATTTAATAACAATGGTTTCTATTTCCTAAATAAAAGGACAAAATGTTTTAAGTTGAAGAAGCAAAATGAAATAAATTAATAAAGATATTATTTTTAAAGTAACATAACATTCTATTTCTGCATAATATATCGTAAGTATTGATATTAAGGGTTTAGATACTATAATGTTAAATTTTTACTTAATTCCTTTTTATTATTTAGGAATTGTTTATCTTTATTAATTCAAAGATATTTGGAGAAAGTTAAAAGATAGTTATCTTTAATATCAACTCGGCATCTTTTAACACTGTTAGATTGATAAAAAAAAAATATTTCAAATAATAAAAACAAATTAAGTAAAATTTATAATTTTAAAATAAAATGAAAAATTTTAAGTCAATGAGATCATGAAGGATGAAGGGTGGCCTTGTTTAGCTCCTCTTCCTCAGCCAATTTCAAGGGCATTATGTCTCCTTCAAAACACACCTAATTTGTTTTATCTTTGGAAGAACATGAAACAAAATCTGGCAAATCCCGATAAGTATGTCTTAATTACAAGAGATAAATTAATTATTTAATTCTCTTCAATTAATTTACTCTTATTAGGGTGCTTAGATGGCGGCCTAGTCTTAGCTAAAATTAACTCTTCTTCATGTGGCTTCTCATTGTGCCTTTAACTTAATTTAATTTAACCCCCTTTGAGATCTACCAAACTTAGTGTATTGTCACACTAAACATATAGTTGGTCTCTCTTTTCATATAATGTAGTTTGTCTCTATTGTGTTGAAACCATGTGTCTAACAAGTACAAGTTGCATTAAATCTCAATCATCTAAAGTGTTAGATCCAATTACTTTAAACTTGTGTAATTTTTTGTGTTAAAAAAGAGCATATACATATGTATGTATGTATGTATATATTTATGTATGTATGTATGTATGTGTATATATATATATATACACACGTGTGTGTGTGTGTGTGTGTGTGCGTGTGTGTGTATTGTTTGTATCTTTGCCTTTTTTTTTAAAATGTAGACCTTGTTAGATATGACGCCAACAAATGGTTTTACCATGAGCATATAACTTTGAAAGACAACATTCAACTAAAAATTTTATATAAAAAAAACTTTAAAAGTTTATCTTTTAATGTTTATTGATATTAGAGTCTTAGATTTATAAAAATGATTGATATTGATTTTTAATTTCAACATATGAAAGCGTATTGATTGAAAGATTTTAATCATAATTTATATAAAAATATGTTATATTGAATATTCTTGCACAACTTTTTGTAGAGAGCTAATAAAAGAGAGAAAATAAAATAAGCAACATCTATATGATTCTCCTCTGCTTTATGTTATAAACAAATATAACTTCTACTATAAATTTTTATTAAAACACGTGCTGATGTTATATCCATTTTATATTAGTTAGATTCATTCCAATGAAATCAATTCAATTATTATAATATACCATAGTAATTGTGGATTTATAATATTCAACGATAAAATGTTAAGACTGCTAAATATTACAAGATATGATTTCGGTTTTACAAGTTTTAGGTTGAACATGGATACCTATCATATCAACATTGTAGCCAAATCCTTCAATACATCTATTTTGATCAATTTAGTGAAATGAGGTCAAATCTAAATTATTTTCAATAAAATATTCTTGCTTCATTTCTTCAATAACAAATACATACATAAAATATTCTTGCTTATTATGTGAAGAACAAGTTAAAAAAGCATAGCTATAATTTGAAAAGACAAAACAATCTAAACTTTAACTCATACAAATATCTCTAATCTTGAACTGTACAAAATGTAAAAATACTCGAAGTTACTTATGTGTATGTACCATTGAATAATTGCACACATATATGACACTTGTTTTAAGATTTTGTATACATTATAAAGAAAAAATACTCGAAGTTACTTATGTGTATGTACCATTGAATAATTACACACATATATGACACTTGTTTTAAGATTTTGTATACATTATAAAGAAAAAAAACATTCGAACTTATTTACATACAATATATACAAGGGTGAGCACGGGTAGTGGGTAGAACCGAAACCGAAACCGGAACCGGAACCGGAACCTACCTGGAATTGACACTGTACGGGTAGGTTCCGGTTCTATTTTATTGGAATCGATGTTGTGCGGTTTGGGTTCCTATAGGTTCTGGAACCGAAATCAGAACTGAAACTTGAGAAAAGAACCTGAAGCGGGTACCCGGTTTGGAACCTGCTTGGAACCTGTTTGTGTTTTGGTTTTGATTGAGAAAATTGATTGAATTCAAGTGTTGCCTAGAGATTAGAGGATTTATGAGTCACATTGGACACAAATGAATGAGTAATCAAAAGTTGAAAAACTACTAAATATAGGTTTTCTTAATTTGTTAGGGGTGTATTTGTAAAATTTTAAGGTATTTTTGTCATTTTTAAACTAATAGGGGGGTAATTGGTTTTTTATAGGGTACTCGGGTAATGAACCAGAACCTGCATTTCAGGTTCTGGTTCCTTGAATTTAAGAACCGGAACTTGTCGGTTTCGATTCTTTTGTTTGGGAATCTGTACTGTGCGGTTTCGATTTTGGTTCCCTCGAAAAATACAGGGTACCCAGAACTGCTCACCCGTAGATGTATATGTTTATATAGTTTAATTATGAATAATTACAAGTGTACGAGATGTTTTATAAGATTTTTTTTTTTTTTACCATTAAGCATAAAAACACTCGGTTTTATGGATAGGTATGTCTTGCGAGGTTTGTGAATAATTACCCATGTATGAGATTTACTAAAAAGTTTCAATCCATTATACAAAATTAAAAATACTTAAACTTACTCATATGTATGTCTTGTGAAACACTCGAACTTACTGATGTATCCTACAAGATTCATGGATAATTACATATATATCCAAAATACATTATACGAAACGATTGTATAGGGTATAGGATCATGAGATTTCTATCATTTCCGATAAAATAAACAAAAAGAAGTGTAAGAAAATCAATTCTGTCTTGTGAGCCAATTTTGTGTTATTTTCCAAGCTAGTGTTGTCTTTCCCACAAAAGAGATGAAAGTGTTTTGGATCTTATGGAGAAATGCGAGGCTTAAAATAGTAGTAAATTTGTCCTCAAATCCTTCGATTACCAAGTGGGTCACAAATTTTTTATAATTTATTGGCCTAAAAAGATTATAATTCAATGTGACCTCATAATGAGAGAGGATTCATGGTTTAAATCCCAATAAAAATTTGGTTCTATTGGTCGGTTTCCAATCATAATTTTGACGATTCCATTGTAGGGTCCTTGAAAAGACACATGATTCTCTAGCTTGACCCCTTACGTCTATATTCTTTTATGTCTCTGCATCCTCAGGGGGGGATTAAATCGTCTCTAACAGAAGTAGTTTTTCTGGAGTTACAACTTACAACTAGGTAGATATGTGGGGAACATTATATATTGCATTATTCTTGATTTTGTATTATTATTTCGATAATATTATCATATAGATAAAAATAATATTTATTTTCGTAATGTAAAAGATACATAAATATTATTCACTTAATAAAAAAATTAAAATATAAATATTTATGTTTTCTTTTAAATTCAATACTAGTTAGTCAGTATGAATAAACATTATATGATAATTTTATAATTTTTAATATGAGAAAGTTTAATTGAGTTTTTGTCATTTAATGTTTATTGATGTAAATTAATTGTTACACGTATAAGTTAATTGGTATAATGTTGACTTTTGCTAAAAAAATGAATCATATGATTGATATTATAACAAATTCTTGTAGAACAAATCTCAACAAATTATGAAAGTCTCATTGATTGTATTAGTAAGGTAAAAAAAATCTAACTTAAAATGACAGCTTCTATCGTTATAAGTTTCGTGTTGAATATTACAAATTTAATTATCGTTGTTATATTGTATTATAGCATTAATATCTTATTACAAATTTAATTATCGTTATCTCATTTTCTTAATTAGAGCACCAAAAATTAAGGCTTTTTACGTGGGTTTCTTAGAAGCTGCCTAGTGGTGGAAAATTATTCCAAAAGTCACATTGAAAAAAATCTTTTGTCAGCTTGAAATAAAAAAGAGTATCAGCCAATTAGACCCATCAGGATTTGAAACACATTTTTTTATTTTTATTTTTAGCTAAAGTTTAAATTAAATTGTGACACTTTAATGAGGTCATAGCAGCAGGTGTAAATATGTAATCTTGTGCACTTTCAGGCATATCTCCATGTGTTATGCCACCTAAAATCTCCACTTACACCTAGCAATCCATATATGGGCGAATTCCCAAGGCCCCTCCTCTTTGAATTGGTGTTTTCTGTTATCATCTTTTTAATACTAATTGCTTATTTCATCTGTTCATCCAATAAAATTCGATCGAAGTTGGTTATCTTTCGTTGTGTTTCTTGAAATATTTGAGTTGATACAAACAATTAACACTACCTAATTACATAATTATACGTTTGTCGAAGAAGTTTCTATCATAAAAGTTTGTTAAGGTACACGGGGTAAGTTACGTACCTTTTGTTATGTTCCTTGAAATATTTGGGTTGATACAAATGAGTAACCGTACCTAATTACATAATTATATGTCCATCTAATTAAATTCTATTGTAAAAGTTTGTTAAGGTACATATGGGCAATGCTACAGATGAGTGACACTACCTCTTTTATTGGATGACCCGTT
Source organism: Pistacia vera (assembly GCF_008641045.1). Classification (NCBI taxonomy): domain Eukaryota; kingdom Viridiplantae; phylum Streptophyta; class Magnoliopsida; order Sapindales; family Anacardiaceae; genus Pistacia; species Pistacia vera. Next base: position 161,499 of record NW_022196728.1, on the reverse strand, counting down.
TATTATGATGTATATATATTTATATTAAATTTTATAAGGTAATTATATAAATAGATAAAAGAAAAATATATACAGACACATTGAATTAATAACAAATAAGTGCACTGTATTCACTAAGATATAGGAGTAACATTACCTCTTAGGGGCTGTTTGGATTCGGTTGATATTATATAACGGGAGTAATATATTTTAAATTAGGTAGATAACCATGTTTGGTTGTTTTGTAAAAAAACATTTTCGGAAAAAAAAAATGTCAAACAGTGCCACATTGGGGGTAAATCGCCAGGAGTAATATTACTTGGGTGTTAAAAAAATATTATTCCAGTAATCCAAATTTCTGTCCAATTTTGCCCCAAAACAGTGGACAATATGGACGAAAATATCCTTGGCTTTGTTAATAATTACAAAACACCCAATTTGCACAAGAAGATGGATTTGCCCTCAGTTTTTTAATTTTTCGAACAAAATTGCCTTGCTTATTGTCAATATTTTTAGAAATGCCATGAAATATTGGTGTGCCCATATTATCCTCACATATTTGCATATTGTGACCAATATGCCCTTTTATTTCACTAAAACTACAATATAAAAAGAAAAAAAATTCTCAGCTGTAATACAGATTTCGACCGAGACTCTACCCTAAACCTCCATCGCTGTCACTGGTCTTCTTCTTCTCGATCTTGTTCGCAACTTCATCATTCCGATCGCCATTTTCTGGTAAGTCAAATGCCCCATTGCCATTGTATTTTTCATTTTGGGTTTGTTTTGCGTTCGTTAGTCTAAGATCTTGATCTCGCTCTTGCCTTTGTCGTTGACCAACCATCTTCGCCGCAGCACCTCGGGTCTTCGTCTCCATCTGTTTGATCTAAAAAGCACTCCAATCGCCATTTCCGATAAGTCCTTTGCCCTTTTTCCATTGTCTTTTTCGTTTATGTTTTGTTTGTGTTCGTTAGTCTAACTTCTTCCTCTTCCTTCTGCCGTTGGTCAACCATCTCTGCCGTAGCAACCTTGGGTCTCTGTCTCCATCTGTTTGCTCCCGACAACACTCCAATCGCGGATTTCGGTAAGTTCCTTGCCTTTTTTATACTGTTTGATGAATACCCTATTGAGAGGGTTGCTTTGTTCCACTTTAGAGAGGGTAAAACAACCTTGCAATAATTGATTTGAACCTCAAATGAAATGAAACGAGTTCGTGAGGTATGATTGTGTAAATGCTTTTGTTGCTTGTGTTAATGTGTTGATTTTTTGCTGTGTAGTGGTCCATGAGATATGAATTTGTGATTTAATGTGTGTTACTCTTGACTAAATGTATACTGAAAAATTAATGTAAGTTATGATATTTCTTTTGAATTTATGTTGTTATCTGTCTTCTATAACACATGCGAACTCCCTTTTTTCCTTCTTTTGCTTTTTGTTTTTAGCATGAGCATAAAATTTTGTATATGATCTTTTATTATACAAAACTTATAAGGAATTTGTAGTATATGTGTATATGTGGGTATAATATTTTATTTGAGCTGAGTGTACAACCCATTTTTTGAGGAGCCTACCTGTTTGCTCTTACCGCCCATCTTTGCCACAACAGAGAGTTGTACATGCAGCCAATTTTGTTTGGAGTTATGCACATTTTGTGTTTGTTGGGATTTGTCTCTCTATCTTCATCTTTCTTCTTTTCAGCACAATACATTCTGTTGATTTGTTGCTGACACACACATGTACATTCATTCATTAATGCACAAAATTATATATCCTCATCCACTTCTTCTCTTCTCAATAAGAAGTGTTTATTTTGTTTTCTTTATATATAAAACAATGGTTTTTTGTTTAGGATTATTGTCTTGTAACTTGTTTTGCAATCATTTTTCTTCCTTAACCTGCATACCATTGCCACTAGAATTTGGCACTTGTTTTGTCTTTCAATGCTCATCATTCTTCTTCCCAGCCCATCAAACACTGCTGGTTCATAGCTGACCACACTCAAAACACATGGCAACACATGCACACAGTTGCATTCTCATTCTGATAAAGGAATATGACTATTATCTTTTCGGTTTCTTCTATGTTTGTTTGTTGAATGGATTGAGCACATTTCCAAGATCTGTATACATTTTTCTTTTTTATTTCGTAACATCAGTTTCATAAAATTAATTGAATTACATGGTGAGAAATTCATCCATGGTAAATGATTGATCATAAGCACAGATAATTCTTGTATGAACACTACTTTGCATTTTGTCATATTTTGTTTGGGAAATAATGTGCTTTAGGATATGCACGTGCTGTTTTTTAGGTTCTTGTATATGCATCTAATTTTCATTATGTAACTTTGTTGTTAATGACTAAATCAATGTGCTGTATTTGTAAAAATGAAACTATGTAGAATGCCCAGCGAGAAAAGCACAAAATGGTTTTATTTCGTCATATGAATGCTGCAATTTCTGACCTTAATATGTTAAACTGTGGTAGTTCTGAATTGCATATCATGTTTGCTGCCTGAGGTTTATAAAGTGAAGATTAATGTGGTTATTGTTTACTCATTTAGGAAATTTTTGAATGAAATTGTAAACCTCCGCGTAAGCGTTCCGATGCTATAAGGTATGTAATTCTACCCTTAAAAGAATTTTTATCAATAAAAGTGGTCAATTTGCATGCATTATGAGACGTGAATGTTGTAAAGTGTTAGGAATTGATGATACTGATAAGAAATATGGTTAAAGGGTCATGAAGGAGGTTAGTAGGGTTAAACGGCATAAACAGTTCTCATGTGGTATAATTGTCTTTTCACAATAATTTATAGGAATCAAGTATCCATAAAAGTGTATTATGGGTAAATTAGTTAATTATCTTATGGATTTACTTGGTCACCAAGTAGAAAAGAGAAGTCAAATGGCATTAAAGGAGTGTAATAATTATGTTTTAGTGGAAATGACCAAAATGCCCTTATATGCAAAATTTATACCAAATGACTCATATCTCTAACTTTTGATGGCCAATCCCATTTGGGAATTAAAAAAATGAAATATTTATAAGATATTTTCTTAGTTAAGTCGGCCAACACTCTTAGAACATCAAACTCTCTTCTTCAAGTCTCATTCTCCTCTATTAAAGGCTTAAATTCAAGCTCTCTCTCTCAAAATGACTTGAATTTCAAAGGAGATCACCATCCACCCTTAAAGAACTTCAATTTCAGGGTTTAAGGTGAGTTTTAAAACCCTAGTTTGTTGTGATTTTTAGTTAAAAGAGAAATTCATAAGTGGTTATGTGTGTAAGGTAGAAAGGGTGAACCTTTGGAGCTAAGGATGAGTGTCTTTGTGCTTTGAATACTAAGGTAAGGAAAAAAATCTCCCTTATAACTACAATTGATAACACCTAGGGTTGATGAAACTTACATCTATTTATGTTAATTTGAGTGTGATGCTATGTTTTGGTTAGGGACTGTTTAAATGGGTGTGTTGATGGGTGTATGTGTGCATATGGAGGATGTTTATGTCAATTAAGAGATTTGTATTTGGATGATGTTTTGGCACTTTTTGGTTTTGTAAAAAGGGAGGTTTTTATGGCCTTTTATACTTAGAATGATATGGCAAATACTATGAATGTGCAAATGAATGTGACATGGTTAAAAATGAATAGAATTCAGATTTGGCTTTTTAAGACTTATACTGTACATGCTTCACTGAATCAGTCATAACTGAAGTGTTAAAAGTCTGATTGAGCTGATTCTTGAAGTATTAAAAATTTTAGAAATAGACCTAAAACTTTTATGTTTTAGCATGAGGAAAAAATTGCTTGAATAGTGATGAATTGTATGGCATCCACCTCCTTAAGTAAAATTCCCATTTTTTTTTTTTTTTATAATTTCTAATAAACCATTGAATAATCTTAATGTTGAAATTCCTTGTGTTGTAAATCAAATGAATTAAGTTAATGAATTTAATAGGAAAATATTCATGTCATAGAGTTTTGCTAAATTGATTGATGAATTGCTCAATTGGGTAAGGGTACATGTTAAATGAATGAATAGTATAATTGAGCATGGGAGATGTTATCCCATATGTTTGCATTCATAATAGTAATGCATATAGCTTATTTAGTTGACTTATGAAAACATTTATGAAATGTTAAAGAATGAATTCCATGAGTCTCTTGAGGTATAAAACAAGATCAGAGGAATGAAATCTTTGTGGAAACCATGAGTCCTTTGAGGTGACGACCAAGAACAAGGTAATGGTTCAAATGAATCCGATCGGATAATAAAAACTAATAAAAACATCAAGTACAAAGACAAAAGAAATAGGCATGTCATGTTTATGAATATTGCATAAGTCATATATGTTCTATGTTATATTATATATGGTTATGTTATGACTTATGTTTATGAGGAAAGTCCAAAGCGTATGACATGTTTTATGAACTTGATAATGTTAATGAATGAAGGTCATGTCTTGTAGGTAGGTAAAGGTAAGGTCTTGAGTAATATGCTTATATAATGAACCTTAATAGTTTATGAAATGTCATATTCCCTTACTGAGCGATTAGCGCTCACCCCACGAAATTTTTTAAAATGTTTTGCAAGTAAGAATTGAAGCTTGAAGCTAGGAGAGGCTACTAGGGAATGACATGCACATGAAGGAATGCTTTTGCTATGTTTTGAGTTTTTGTAACATCAAATGGTTTTTGGTTTATGGATGTTGAAGTAAATATGTTTTAATAAACCTAGTATGACCATTTCCTTGTCAAATGAATGAAAAGGGTTAAATGATATTATATACTTATGATAATAACTCTGTAGGAAGCTAAATTTCTTGAATCATTTTATGGATATGGGATGTTTAATATCATGCTTTAAAAAAAAAAAAAAGACAAAACAAACAAAAGTATAGGTTTTAAAACAAACTCATTTCCTAGGCGTGTCTTTTCTAGATTCTCAATGGCCAAGGGATACTTAGAAAATACCCGGTTAGGGAGGGGTTTTATAGAAACTGTAATATTCATGGGATGGCTGTTTATTCTGTTTTCATCAAAATTCGGTTTGATTTCTTTCATATAAGATTGCTTGTTACTGGTCTAAGGATTTGTACATGCTTGATTGACTTTATTATGCTTTGATACATGAATTATGTGAAATAGTTATGACTCGTTTAACAGTCAGGCAGAAGATGCACTTGGTTGCCCTTTTAGTCTTCCATTTGGACATGTTGGAAACCATGTACACCATGCTCATCCTTCTTGGGTTGGCTAATGTACTTAATATATGGGGTAGACATAGGGATGTTATATTATATGTCAGTGAGGCTGCGTCTAGGTTTAAGGTTAGGTCGTTGAATTTACACACCATGCTTTTCCAAACTGATGAGTTATGTTTTGAGAGCTGTAGGATGAATAAAGTTCTATTTGACAAATTATGTAATTTACTTACTATACATGGCCACTTAAAATCAACTCGTCATTCATCCATAGAAGAATTAGTAGGGACTTTTCTTCACATCTTTTCCCATAACCAGAAGACTAGAGTCATGAAACGACAAATGCGCAGATCCACTGAGACGGTAAGCCGCAATTTTCACTTAGTGTTGAACGTTGTGTTATGGTTGCATACCTTGCTATTTGAAAAACCAAAGCCCATTCCTGAAAACTCAACCGATGACAGGTGGAAATGGTTCAAGGTACAGTCTAATGACTTAGTTTAGGATGCACATATAGTTCAGTAGCTTATTAAAATTAGAGTTAATGTTTTGTGTAAAATATTTTTTTTGTTCTGTGTTAGAACTGTTTGAGAGCTTTAGTTGGAACACGATATACCTAGGTATCGGTCAAGGAAAAATGAAATTGCAACAAATGTCTTTGGTGTATGCACACCAAACATACAGTTTATATATGTCCTCCTTGGGTGGAAAGGTTCTGCTGCAGATGGTAGGGTTATTAGGGATGCCATTACTAGGAGAAATTGATTAAAGGTCCCCCAAGGTAATATCACAAAATAAATTGTATTTTTAATGTCAAGGTCTGCCATAATAGTACACTTATTAATTGTTATTGACTTGAAATTGATTATTTTAGGGCAATATATACTATTTATGTGATGCTGGATACACTAACGAGGAAGGGTTTTTGGCTCCTTATCGAGGACAAAGATATCATTTAAGTGAATGGCGACAAGGTCACCAACCGGCATCACTGCAAGAATTTTCAACATGAAACACTCTCAAGCAAGAAATTGTATTGAGCGATGTTTCGGCATCCTGAAAGCTCGATGGGGAATATTGAAGGACACATCTTACTACCATGTTAAAACTCAATGTAGAATCATTACTGCATGTTGTCTTTTGCACAATTTCATAAGGTTTGAGTTGCCCATTGACTTGGTTGAAACGGAGCTATAGGAAGAGGTCAACGATGAAGAGCAAGAGGATGACCATGGAGAATTGATTAGGCACGTTAAGCCTAGTGCCACGTGGACTGCATTTAGAGACAATTTGGTGGCTGAAATGTTCAATACTTGGATGGCTGCGCGAAATGCATGGTTGTGCTTGTGTTGAGTTTACGTGTAGTGTTGTGACTTTTTAGATTTCTGTTTTCTATGATTGGCCATGTATGAATGAACCAAACCACATATGCTTTGTTTGTGGACTTGTACTATGACTTACATTTGTCGTAATGTGGATGGTTGAATGTTAATTGATCCTGTTCATATATTATTCTTGTTGATTTACTTAAAATTATGAATATTGCGTATATCAATAGCTCGGACACTGTGTATATATGAAGTTATAAATTGATTTTTTTTCCCCAATATCACTAATCTGCCTTTTTAGGGTTTCAGCAATTTGGAGAGGTCAGCAACGCAGCCTAATGACTCCGACAAAAGCATTATCATGCATGATGACGTTATGCCTACGAAACAGGGCAGAAAGGGAAAGGGAAAGGCTAAGGGAAGTAAGCGGTAGTGGACAAAAAATGAGGACTCTATGTTGTGGAGTGTCTGCTGGAGCTGAAAGATCAGTCACTGTGGAGAACTAAGCGGGGGTTCAAATGCAGTTACCAACCTGAGGTGGAAAAGATGATGCGGAAAAAGCTTCCTTATTGTAGTCTGAAAGCACAACTGTATATCGATTCAAGGGTCAAGATGTTGAGGAGGTAATATAATGCAGTCAACGATATGCTTGAGAAAGGCAGCAACTTCGGGTGGAATGATGAGGAGAAATGCATTACATGTACCAAGGATATCTTCGATGACTGGGTTTGGGTAAGTATGCTTGTGTTGGTTTATTTGTGTACATTTATGTTCTCAACTTTATGTTTAAATGTACTCTTACAAATATAATATGTCTTATGATGATTAACTTTTTCATAGAGCTATCCTTTTATAAGAGCACTACGACATAAACTGTGGGTGCATTATGATTCCTTTGCCACTATCTATGGCAAAGACAAGGTAAACGGAGCTAGTGCGGAGATAGCCGCTAATGTTGTTGAAGATTTGGGTAATGAGACTGTTGACAACAATGATGAATAGATGGACATTGATGTCGATATAGATCTTGATGTCGACGGGCAAACCAGTGCCCCGCAGAAGGATGATGTGGTTGATTCTACTTGTTAGGCTGCCACTGCTAGTCAAAACAGAGTTGTAGTCAACAATAAGAGGAGGAAAAAAGATGCTAGAAAAGCAACAGACTGACAAGCCACATTGGGCAGGTTTGAGACTGCCTTGGCTAGGACCCGAGCTGAGCTGAAGGGTATTGCTGACTATTTTAAGAAGGAGACCCAAGAGAAAGAACGTAAAGGGCAAGTGTATTCGGTCGTTTCTCAGTTGGATGGGTTCACAGTGACTGAGATGCTGACAACCATCACGAAGATTTGCAAGGAACCTCACAAGATAGATATCTTGTTTGGGTTACCAATGCACGTGCAGAGAGATTTTGTGAAAATGCAGCTTGGAGTAAGTAATGAGTACCGCCCAACGTTTGATTTCTAATGGAGTCTTAAAATGGGTTTTTCTTTTTTTTTTCTTTTTTTTTTTTTTTGTGCACAGGGTTATTAGTATGCTGACATAGCGGTTGTCTTCTCGTATTTATATTTTGCCTATATTCTAACTGCATACAGGATGATGTCTTTTGTTATGTTTTTGTCAAAACCATGTCTGTCTAGTAATTAAATGGCAATGCCCTATGTTTATAGTTAGTATGGGAAGGTAGGGATCACTAATATGGAATGTAAAAAACTCTTAACTTTGATAGTGATGTATAAAATGATGTGTGGATGTCTGTGCATTTAATGTTTGTGTTGCCTTAGGATGGTGAATGTGACATTTTGATTTACTTATAGAAACTGACATTTAGTTCTCCAAAAAAGTACGATAAAGGTATATTAGCATTTATAAAGTGTTAGTTCACTAATTTATGTTTTCTTTGCCTCTTTGATGTGCTTTGTTTTGTGGGTTAGTGTGCAGGAATGATGGCAGGACCACCACATTGCTCAGTAGTAACGACCAAAAGTGCAAAAGTTCGTGAACAATGTTAAGAGAGCCACACAGTTTGTATGGATAACAATCTGAAAGGTATTATGGTTGGATGGTTATAGAGTTAATTTTTTGTATGGTTGGGAATTATGCTTATTAACGTAGCTCATAATTGATTGATGTGCAGATGTAGGCAGGACCAGTCATTCAGTACATGAAGAATGTCAGGAGATTCCTTCAGCCTTAAAGGGCAGCAAATGCAAAGGTACCAACATTGCAACTCGTAAACTGACTAATGCATTCAGTTATGAAAGATATTTAGAATTGTTTGCTAATGTAAATGAATGATGAACATATGTAGGTGCCACAAATCAACGAAGGTCAAGTAGGCGATTGGCAAATAGAAGGGGATGAGGGTTGTTGAGGAGCAATATGTTTGACCTTCACATGGGGTACATAACTGTTTTACAATTCTGATGCTTCAGGCCATATTTACATAATATATTTACCTCATATGATTGACTGCATATTTCTATTCTGTAGCAAATTGTGGAGGAGTTTTAAAGGAGACAATTTGCACAATTTCATGAGCTTGGATTGCATGTGGTTTTTTATGTACAGAGAAGAAATCTACAAAGGGAAGGTGCTGAAGTGGATTGATGAATTGGACATATTCTCAAGAAAATATGTGTTCATTCCTATAATCCTCTGGTAAGTGAAAATTTTGTGTTTGTACGCATTTGTTTTTTACTTACCAAACACAAACATGGGTTGACTTCGGTTGCTTAAGACTTGACATTGATAATATGCATAAATTATGCTGACAGGGGTCATTGGAGTTTACTGATTTTGTACAACTTTGATGGAGATGTGAACTTGGAAAAAAACTCAATGCATGGTGTTGCTTGATTCGCTTGGATCAGATGATGGAATGAGGCTGCAACCTCTAATTCGATGGTAAACTTTGATTATTTCACAATTATTTGCAAGCACATTTGAGCACATGATGAAATTGTGTTGTTGGAGATGCGGTATTGGAATGGGTTTGAAATTGTCCAAATTTAATTATGCAAGTTTGTGAGGGATATTTATGAATCAGGAACAATGCCCAAGCATCCAACATTGGTTGATAAAGCGCCTTTGCTAGTGCCTAAGGTGATAAAATAGTATATTGTGTTGGTTGATGGTAAATAGTGGTTGATATGTTCAGTATTTCATATATTTGTTGTGACCGATATATACACTCACTAGGTCCCTCAACAACGGAACGACATGGATTGCAGATATTTCATATTGTATTATATAACCAAGTTTGTGGAAGCTACCCTAGAAGATTTTTCAATCAACGACGGGTATCCTTACTTTGTAAGTACTATAGTCATTTAATTGATTAGGGTGATTTGTTTATTGTCTCTTCAATTATAATATGAGGGTTATTGTTATTGTTGATTTTTATTCTCAACAGATGACGTAGGATTGGTTTACCCTTGCTAAATTTACAACCTTTCATGACAAACTGTTGTGCGAAGTTGAGTAGCATAGGATGTGTTTTATTCATTTATGTATGACTATTGTGTAATTTGTATTTGCGGATGTCAAATTGAGTTCACTTAAAAAATTGCGGAGATTACGTTCACTGTTACAACGTGTGGAATTATGTATTATTATTGGTTCATAGATTTAAAGAGCATCGTTTTTTTGCTTGCAGTTTATTTATTGGTACACTGCTTGGATTCAGCATAATGTAAATGTACAGGTACTCCAAAATATGTGATATTACAAATGTACCAATAATTCTCACACTTTTCACACATAATTTTGGTATAGGATAAGTGGAAAAGGTTAACAAAATTTCTCAAATTTGGAAACTTGCATCTGAATTCCAACCATGGTGTAAACCAAAAAAATACAATTTTTCTTTTGCCTTGAAAAAAAAAAGGCTTCAATTGGACTAAAGTAGAAATCAACATGTAGGAACTATAATTTGGGGCAGTACACAAATCAGAATTTTAAATTGGGAGATAGGAACTATATTAGTTGCAATAATAGGGTGAGGTGTTGAATGTATACTCAACAGAAAATACAATAGCTTTTTTTCGAAGTTTCAATAGTCTGTGTAAATTTGTCAATAAATGACTTAACAATAAAATATGTGGCTAAAATATAAGAAAAAAAAATTTGTTAATTGATCATTTCTTTTATTAACCAAACACATTAATTATTTATACCCGTAATCATTTAAAGGGCATTTTAGTAAAATATAATTAAGACATCTGCTCTTACAATCAACCAAACAAATTAATTAGTAATACAAGTAATCCTCCCAAGGGCATTCTAGTAAAAGGGTATTTCAGGATATCTATTATTACTGTCAACCAAACACATTAATTATTAATACATCCCAATTGAACCAAGCACAATAATAATTTAAACCCAATAATCTATAATACAATCTTTCTTTCCGTTAATCTTATTACTAAGATAAAAAAACATTATATGATACAAACGCCCCCTTATTGTTATATCTTGGATTAGGGTAATGTCAATCTTTGAATCTTAATTCAAATCGCTATCATAGGGTGAGTAACGCTACTTCCTTTACTATAGGATGATTTGTCTATTGTCTATTTATTTATTTAAAAAATTATGGGATGATTTGATGGATAAAAGAAAAGAAAAAAGAAATACAAACACACAAATATTGAATATTTACATTCTATCTTTAATATACAAGGGATAAAGTTATCTCTTGTATTGTAGCTTAACTTTTCAGATTAAAGTAAAAGTAACCCTTAATCTAAGAACTATTATAGGATAAGTAACATTATCTTTAATATAATAAAATGAAAAACCTTCTATATCGTATATTTATTTATTAAAATAAAATAAATACACGATGAAATGTCTAAAACTTTTTTTCTGAAGAGAGAAAGAGCTGTAAAGTGAGGAAGCTATGATTGGAAAATTTTGCCATTCTTTTCATGGGTACTTGGAAATCTTGCATGACTTTCTGGTTTTCTAATCATTAATATTTTATTTGTGTTTGCATATGCTTAATCTTATAGTATTCTAAAGTCTAAACTCTTTACAACATTTGCATTAATGATTGAATACTTAATCAAAAGCTGACCAAGCTGCTTATCTTAAACATAATATTATACTAACAATTAAAGCTAGCTATTGATTGGGTTTGAAACTCTACAAGAATTTTGTTTAATTTATTTATTCTACTAAAAAAATTTGATTGGAAAATTAAGAAACTTGTAGCTTGTAGGCAGTATTGACCAATGATAGTTGCATCTAGACAAGGCCACGTGTGTAGGACCTCCAGAGCACCTCGTTCTTCCCTTGCATTCTCTCTTTAATTTTTTATCTTTATTCTTCGTTTTGTGTTTGTTTTTTTTTTTTTTTAGGGTGGGCATTTTGTTGACCTCCCGTCATGTTTTTCAAAAATTTCCAAAAGTCCCCTTTCAGTTTAAGGAGTGTCGCTCACCTCCTCTGTGAATTTATCTTAATGGTAATACAATAAGTTATGCTTACTCAGAGTTTATAAATGTCTTATTATCTTGTTAAAAAATTACATATAGTACGTACTATGCAGTATATTTATAAAGGATAGTAAGATAGTTAGTAAGACGTAAGTAAACATAACTACTCAATAGTAATATACGTATACAAAAGTGAGAAAATGTATGGTACCATGATGGTATCACAACTCAATGCATACACTAAGTAGGTATTATATTTAATAACAACACATCATAATAAGTCTAAAGATAAATGACAGAGAAAAACTGAGAAGTTGTACATATTCACTAGACAATGGGATCAGGGATGGATGATGTGGTACCACAATACTATTCTAGCATTTCTTTACAAAGTTATCTCAACTTTTAAGTGGTGGATTAGTCTATGTTCATAGATAGGGAAATAAGCAAAATTGAAGGGAGGTAACTGGTAAGCGGGGGAAGTCAACAATAATATCCAAAAATAGATGAGGTGTATTATGAATAAAACAAAAGTAAGGGAAGGTGAAAAAATTACCCCATGAATTTGTGAATAAAAATCATTTTCAAATCCCCTCCAGAATCTGTTATTTAATCAGAAGCTACCCTGAAACAATTCCAATTCACACACACAACACAGATAGAGAAAGAGAGAGGCTTTAAGTATGAGTGCAAGCTACTTCGATTCATGAAAGTGTTGTAGAGCCACTCAAAACTTAGTTTAAATCATACATTTCACTTCTGCTGCACAAAGTGCTACCAAAAATGTTGCCAGACTATGATCCAAATGACAATGAAGCTGGCATGAAGCTCCTGGAGGACCTTACGACAAATGCATATGAAATTCAGCAGCAAGTTCTCAGGGAGATCTTACTCGAAACGCACAAAACGAATATCATAAAAGGGTCTTGAATGGGCAGTGTGATGAGGATTGTTTCAAGAAGAAAGTTCCTGTGGTGAACTATGAAGATATCAAGCCTTATATTGAGAGAATTGCCGATGGAGAGCCATCAGAAATTATCTCAGCTCAACCGATTACTGAGCTGCTCACGAGGTATGAAACGATATCGTTTGTTTTCATTTCGAGTTTTCGGAGGAATTTTTTTCTGAAATTTATTTGTTGATGTGCAGCTCTGGAACTTCAGGAGGGCAGCCGAAAATGATGCCTTAAGTGCTGAAGACTTGAACAGGAAGACATTCTTACAATATGTTGTGCCTGTGATGAACAAGTGAGAATTGGAGCTTTAAACTTTTCTAGATCGTTTTTTTTTTATCTTTTTCCAATTTCGATTGTGCTTTCGAATGAATGTAACAGTGAAAAATCCTTGGAATTGCAGTATGTGGAAGGATTGGACAAAGGCAAAGGAATGTATGTTGTTCATCAAACCAGAAATTAGTAATCCTTCTGGGTTGATGGCAAGGCCTGTGTTAACCAGCTACTACAAGAGCAGAACTTCAGGAACGCCCGTTTAACCAGTACAATATCTACACAAGTCCTGATGAAACCACTTGTGTCCAGACAGCAAGCAGAGTATGTACTGCCAATTACTCTGTGGATTAGTCCAACGCGATGATGTGCTTCGAGTTGGTGCAGTTTTCGCTTCTGCTTTTCTGCGCGCGATAAAGTTCTTGGAAGATTACTGGAAGGAGTTATGCAGCAACTAAGGACTGGCCATGTCAGTGAACTGGATCACTGATCCTGCCTGCAGAGGTTCTGTGGTCATTAGTTCTGGCGGCACGAATTCAGAATGGCAGATTGATAGAGGAGCATGCAGTGGAAAGTCATGGGAGGGGATAATAAAAAACCTGTGGCCTAAAACTAAGTTCATTGAGGTTATTGTTACAGGTTCCATGGCTCAAACATCCCAACACTGACTTTATAGTGGTGGACTCCCTTTAGTTTCAACGATGTATGCCTCTTCTGAATGTTACTTTGGGATCAATTTTAAGCTCTCAGCAAGCCTTTGAGTTTCCTACACTCTCCTTCCAAACATGGCCTACTTCGAGTTCTTGCTGGTCGAGAAAACAATGGAGAATTGACTCAAAAAGTCCACTGCAATGGTGTTTCTGATAAGAATTGCATACAAGCCAGTGATGAAAAGGAGGGAATTTCAAAACTTTAGATCTCATGGAGGTCAAGCTTGGTCAGTACTATGAACTTGTCGTCACAACTTTTACTGGTGAGCCTTTTTCTCTATTTGGATCTGACCCCCAAGAATTTTAAGTACAAGTTTTTTTTCTGATTTGTGTTGGAATCTTTTTTGCAGGCCTATACAGATACAGAGTTGGGGATATTCATGGTAACCGGCTTCCACAAAAGGCGCCGCAGTTTCGCTTTGTGCAGCGAAGAAACGTCGTGTTGAGCATCGACACAGACAAAACGAACGAGGAAGATTTATTGAAAGCAGTGGACGCAAGCTAAGTGCCTCATCGAGCCTCTCGGATTCCGTAGACAGGACTACACAGGGTATGCTGATAAATCTCGATTCCGGGACATTATGTACTTTTTGGGAGCTGAAAATGAAGGGAAGCAACGATCTGCCGGAGCTTGATGCTGAAAAAAAATGGAGCAATGTGCTCAAAAGTGGAGGAAAATTGGATTCTGTGTACTAGGAGGTGCAGGAAAAAGGATAAGTCAATGGGGGCACTGGAAATAAGAGTGGTGAAGCATGGAACATTTGATGCATTAATGGATTTTGTGTGTCAAGGGGTCTTCTGTGAACCAATACAAAACACCAGGTGGCATCAAGTCTGAAGAAGCCAGAAAGTATTGGATTCCAAGGTGGTAGGGAAGTTTTTCAGCAGAAAAACTCCATTCTGGGAGCCATTTAGAATGGAAATTAACTAATAAGTGATATTTGTAAAAGTCTTTCTTATTGTTATAGTAATGCTTTTCATCTTTTTATTTTTTTATTAAGGTGTATTGCTTGATTTGTATGGTGGTAATTAGACTATTAGAGATTAATTATTAGTTCTGGTGTGTCTCCATTTCTGCAACTGCAAAATCTTGTTTTCTAATAAGTGCTTCCTTGAGATAAAATGGCTTTGAGTGAAGGGGTGTAAGGCATTGTTTGGGGTGCTTAATTAAATGAGATAGCTAAAGTTGGTATGTGCAAAGGAACTGTCATTTAATTTCCCTTTCAAACACTATCATTGTCTACCAATTCTTTGAGAACAGTTATTGTTTAAGGAATTGAATATAACTATAAAACATGAGACATAAATTTAAGTACTCTATTATAAGTGGTGTATTATGGTGTGGTGTGTGTGTGTGTGCATTGATGATGACCCTGCTATTATTTGATCAAACAGTTGAAAAAAATTTATGGACATCATGTACCACCCAGCTGGGTGTGGCATGAATGCAGCAAGGCAACAAGCTATATATTAGGGTTTTATTACATTGCCACCCTTAGGCTTGGCAAGAAATGTTTTCCTTAGTTTTGGGAAAGTAATGCTGCCACTTTTGAATGACCTTTTGTTGGTTAAATATGCGGTTTAAAAGGGATAAAAATATTTTGAATAAACAACCAGCTTTTTTGTCCAACGGCGGGAAACTTTTAGTATTATTACAATTCTTTAATAAAAATAGTCAATCATTTAACCAAAACTGTCAACTGTTTATTAAAATGTTTTTGTCCTCTTACCCCATAACATTTATGATAGAACATTATTTGGGGGTTGGGTGTTAGTTTCCCAAATTGAAGGACAATATATGTGTACCAAACCTTAGGGGTGACTATAAAATTAATCATATACATTATGAGGTGAAGATCTGATCATCAGCTGTGGGCCTTAGTGCCAAACTTGGTCAAATTTCCTGATATTTTAAACTAAATGTTAAGTTGGTCCAAAGCTAAAAGCTTAATATGCCAAGTTAGAGGTCTCGAGATGGATTCTTCCAGTCTCAAGTAAGTACGCAATCAGACGTCTCTTGCTTCTCGGTATTAAACTTAAGTTAATACTGAATAGACGTCTTACTTTCTAGTTTTATGAATCGTTCACATTTAAAGTTAGTATTGAATTACCATTTCCTCGTTTCTAACACAATTATGGTAAATAAATGACGGAGGAGATAAAAGGAGGAGAGACAATGAATTGAAATCAATGGAGATAGAAAAGCATTGAAGAGTTTTATGGAGGCAAAGGCCAACAAGAAGCCACGAGTGCACGAAGTTAGGGGTGAGATCCATGAAGCATGGGCAAAGGCAAAAGGGGACAATGAGAGCAACCCAAGGAGACATAAAAAACTGCACAAGCAAAATGGAAAGTCTTAATACACAGGCCCTTGAGCTTTGTCTCAAGCATTTATGGGAAACATGTGGCCTTAACCACCGCCATCTTACCCCATCAGGTGAGGTTGGAGTTGGATGGACACTACTCATCTTCTTCTTTCATTTTACTTTTCCCTTTCTATAGGGCTCCACTTTGAGTCTTTTCTTTTCACACAATCAAATGGCTAAACAATTTCATTCATCAATTATATGTCTTAAGCCAACTTGACTAATCAACGTTTGCTTGCGGAGAAGAAGATAGAGTATCATATCATTTAATAACAATGATCTAATAAAATCAGTTATATAGTGCAAGAATTTTATCTTTCTTTTATGTTTCTTATTGGTGTTATAAAAACCAAATCAAATTTTTATCTTTAGATAACGGTTAGGGTTTGATCATGGTTCCCTGATCGTGATCATGGAAGATACACATGATTTAAAGTGAGGAGAATCTTTTAATTACCCAAAGGTTAATTAGAATATTAATGGCAAATCCTATTTCAAAGGTTATTGGTCCTTTGATCGAATCTAATAGGTGAATTTGTAATGTTAGCAGACCAGTAACATATATAATACTTCTGAATGATTACAATAGTTTTGTGATAAGTTGCTGGGTGGCTGCCACTTGAGGTGATGATGATTTAGGAGTCAGTCAAAATCAATGTTTAAAGTAGAATGAGATGTTCAAAGGGAGAAATATACACGGTGAAAGAAATGGGAATGGCAGTTAGTTAAGGTGATATTAAGACCAAGCACACGTGTGTTGGGTCATGTTGGGGACATTTTTGAGAAAAAGACGCCTTCTGTAGCTGCTTCTGACTCAATTCCCGGAGCTTTGTGCTCACTTTATTAGCCTTCAACCCCACCCTTTCACCAAAAAAATTCAATAGATTGAGACTATTGCTTTGCCTTCTGCGTGTGCCCCTCTCGGTGAAAAGCTAATTAGTTCATGTCCTTGTGCCCATTTGGTGATAGTGAAACATCTTTGAGAGTGGTGGGTCATTCTTGCATGACAAATTAGGGTTTTGTGAGGTTCTACCACACGCATGTACCATCCATCACAAAATTCCAATAATGGAGTATATGATTGATTGAAGTTTTGCGAAGTACCTATATAGCTCGAGGGATGGCTTGAGTCGGTAATTGATGATAACGTTGTTGTCTGTCAAGTAATCATTTGATTCAAACTATCATTTTTTTTTTTTTTTTTTTTTTTTTGTGTTTGGAGAATAAGGTGCACCCACAGATGAAATTTTAATTGAGAATGCTTTTAAGTCTAAATGATATAGATATAGTTTTATTAATTAAAGTCATATAACTCAAGACAACTTTATAATATTATGTCAACAATTGATAGGTTATTAGTCAAGTAATCATTTGATTTGCACTGTTCACCTTTCTTTGTTGGAGTTGAGATTAATGTTATTGTGGTAACGCACTTAGCATATCCCCAACCCAAATAATGAATTGAGAATTTTTTGTTTTAGCAGTTTTAATTATAATATGAAGTCTGCAATCGATAGTGCTGTTCACTCGTTTTTCTTTTTATTAGAAATATTATAAAAATAAAAAAGGGTAACGAATGTATGGTTCAACATTACTTAGCATCTCTCATAGATAAATATTGATGTCGTGTTTGGTTTAGTATTTTGATATTTTAGAGTTGAGTGAGAATATGAGGGTAAGATTTAAAAATAACAAAACACCCTAAGTTTGTTAAATAACTGAACACCTTAGTATAAAACATTAAAAATACAAAAAATCCCCACTCACCATAAATTCGGCAGCCAGCCAACACAGTCAGAGGGTGGCTAGAGCTATCGTATTCGGTGCACGACCGGCTAGACTAGCCGGTGTGCATCGAGATGGCTTTTTCCTGCTAGATCCACTATAGATCTGGGCATACGGCCAGATCTAGCCCTGTTTGGTCCTCAACGACTGGCCATGTTTGGTTGTCAATGACGCCCATATCTTGGCCGTCGTTGACAAACAGTTACGGCCAAGATCCGGTCATTCTTGGTCTGGATCTGGCCGAGAAAATGATAGATCGGCGCACTACGACCAGATCCATCAGTAGTATGTCATTATAACCTATTCCAGCCACTCTAGCGATGGTGGCCGAAATTGGCAAATGTGGGTGGGTGGGGGTGTTTTGTCAATTTTAAACTTTTTTTGGGGTGTTTAGTTAAATTAATAAACTTAAAGGGTTTTAAAAAGTGAAGAAAAGATAATAGATTTTCAGAATAGGAAACAAACTGATATTTTGGAAATAGTATGAAAGATAGTTAAAAATATTAACAAACAAAACCGGTAATATTGTATTGTTTGTCGAGTAATCATATTATTCAACTTATCACTTTTGTGATGAACAAAATCGAATGTAACGCCCACAGCGAGGTATGTAGTTTTATGATTCTTTCTAATACCCTTAGTTGATTTGTTTTAAGTTATCCTGAACAAGTGTGACAAGAAAAGCATTAAAATTTCATTAGGGGTTAAAATGGTCTTTTCACTCATAATAGTTGAAAAAATGGGAGAGTGAAAAGAGATAGAATTTCATGGAGAAGTTAATAAAAATGAAGGCATTATTGTAATGACTAAGGGACATAGATGGAATTTCATAGAAAGTGCAAAGGAACAGATAGGAAAGTAGAAGAATAAATGAGATGTTTGAGTTTATTCTTGAAAACCTATCATTCTCTACTCCTCACACACCACTTTCAATCCAAATTCTCTCATTTTCTTTATCAAATTTCAAGGCATTAGAGGATTTTTGGTTGTATATATAAAGAAAAATTGGGCCCATTATTTATATTTCTATATGTATATTTTCGTAATATTATATTTAGTGAGTTTTACTGTTTATTTTACGAGTATACTAGCTAGAGAGAGAGTCATTACACTAAGTACTAAAGGATCAAGAATGTTATTGGTTATGCACTAGTATCTCTCATAGAAAAAAATTCAAAGAATGCTTTGTTGTTTGAATTATGTATGGTTAGTGTAACGTCCACTTGAAATACGTAGCCACTGTTAAGGTATGGCCTAAAGGATACTGAATTGCCCAAATGAGTTTGTATATTGTCATGGTTGGTTGGCCTTTGGTGAGTTTATGTTTGGGTTTGGTTGGTGGTACATGGAATGATCAAGACTTGGCACAAATTTTGGAGTTGTAGTCTTCGTCGGGGACAAGGGAGAGAAGCTTCGCCGCAGCGACGTTGGTTCTGTGTGGCGGGTATGTCAGTTCTGGACTGTTAGCGGGGGCGACAGAAAGTTCTTCGCCACAGCAACGAGGCGGCAAGAAAAGTTCTGAGGTTTCTATAGATTCTCCATAGGGTTTAAATGATATCATCTACCACTAATTAGCAGGAAAAGTGGGGAGGCAAAATGCAAGAAAATTCCTGGAGAATAGTGTAAAATGGGGGTGAGCGTTTGTAAAGAATTAAGGATAAAGGTGAAAAATTTTAAGAAAGAGTAAGGGCACAAATGGGAAAGAAGTGGATATATTGAGCTAATAAGGGTTGAATTCTCTTAAAACCATTCATTTTACCCATTTTCCACCGCCTTTTCATCTCCATTTCCTCTCAATCCTCACTCAATCTTCCAAGGGATTTTTGAGAGTTTAAGTTGGAATTTGACAAAAGAAGTGATCCTAAGCAAGAAGAGGTAAGAATCCCTACTCTAGAGATGAGTTTTATTTAGTAAAGTTAAGTTCTTACTAGTTTATGCTTAGGAAATAAGGGAAAGTTATGTCAACAAGAGCAGAGAGCTTTAGTGAGATACTCAAGTATGAGGTAAGAAATCCACACCAAGCTAAAGTTTAAGAAATCTTAAGTAGAGATTTATTTATGCATGTATATTGATGCTTGTTGAGAAAATTGAGTAGAGATATAGGTCTACTTGTGAGAATGTAGTTGAGAAGAGTATGTATGTTATGTTTGTGGTATTTCCTTTATGGGAAGTGTTTATGAGTAATAGTTTGAGATGAAATTGGAGGAGATTGAGTAGATACTTTGGGAGTGTTCTTCTATGATAGGAACATGTCCATAGAAGGGAGTTCCCCATTTTTGGATGGTTAAAAAGAGAAGGAGAGTTTAGTTAGAGAAGTGTTTTGTATGCATATAAGTTGCTTGGAAATGCCTAAGTGAAAACATGTTACCAAATGCCCTGTCACGGCCGTGACTTTCTGAGTGATTTTTGGGCATTTTACAGATTGAACTGAGTGAGACAAAACACACCAAAGTGCCAGCCCTTTTAAGCTTTTAAAACGAGATCAAAACTGTAAAATTGATGTGTATAACGCAAGTTATGCCCTTTTAGTGTGACCTGTGCGCAGAATGCGATTTGGAGCAACATTGCATTTGGCATTCAAAAGTGCATTAATGAGTATGAACCATCCATATGCATTAATTGTGCATTGAGAAGTAGCTGAGAAAAGAATAGAGAATGTTAAGCATGAGCTACATTGGCGTTATTAGCTTAAGAGTAGAGAAATTTGAGTATACGCATACTATGAGTAAAGTTTGAGTGAGAAAGAGTAGGAGAATGTTGGAATAGAATAGAAACTCTTAAGAGTAAAGAGAATGAGAACACTCTGATAGTAAAGAGAAAGAGAGATTGAGCACTAGAAAGAGAGAAAAGTGCTACAGAAGAGAATGAGGTAAGTTGTGCGATGGGAACCTGTGAGTGATAAGTAGAGTCACGAGGAGTGGGTGCTTTGTGATCCCCAGCCCTGCCTCGGGTAAGATGAGGCGTGACCGTCAAGTAGAGTGGAGACATGAGGTTCAAGCCGTGCCTCCGGTAAGAAGGGGTCGTGACACTTGAGAGAGATAGAGAGAAAGCATGTACACTCACATGGACAAAGGTTTGAATCCATGCCATGGCTAAATCCGATCGGTAGATAAATGAGCGGAAGTCAAGTAGAGTGGTAGCGCCCAGCGTGCCTCGGTCAGAGAGGTTGTGACATTCCATGAGTGAGAATGAGAAAGAAAAGAAACTAGAAAGAACAGAGATGAGAAAAGGCCAAGAGTTAAGCGGTATATGAGTACTAGCTTGGAGTATGAGTACTAGCTTGAGAAAGAGATGTGCAAACACATCAGAAAGAATAAGAGATATA
Source organism: Pistacia vera (assembly GCF_008641045.1). Classification (NCBI taxonomy): domain Eukaryota; kingdom Viridiplantae; phylum Streptophyta; class Magnoliopsida; order Sapindales; family Anacardiaceae; genus Pistacia; species Pistacia vera. Next base: position 140,139 of record NW_022196728.1, on the reverse strand, counting down.
AGAGCATAGAGTAGGTTATGTGATGGGGAAACCCGTGAGTAATGGGTAGATATTCCGCATGTACACCGCATGAGAGAGCGTGCAATGAGTATGGAGAAAGAGAAGTGGTGTTAGCCCGTGAGAGTGCATGCGGAGAGGACTATACCCGAGTACCAAGAGAGAGATTATACACTCACCATGGCCAAGGGTTCCGAACCAGCATTAACCAAGTCCGATCGGCTAGAATGAGTAGAAGTCACGTAGAGCGGGAGCGAGTCCCGGCCGTGCCTCGGTCAGATGAGGCACGTGATACTAAAGAGAGTTAAGCAGAAAAGAATTATGAGAAAGAGAAACAGAAATGAGAATGAGATAATAGAAGAATTAAAGAATGAGAAAAGCTTGGAAAGATGAGATAGAAAGAGAGGAGAGAGTATGAGAAAGAATGCGGAAGTTGAGCTAATAAGAACTGGAGTAGAAGAAGAAACATGCAATTTCTTTTGTATTAATTGCATGCAGAGCTTATACAGGCGAGAACCATGATTTTCTTCATGGTGGTCTGATGAGAATAAGAGAGAACCATGAATCCTTCATGGTGAGTAAGAATAAGAGAAAAAGAAACAGAGAGAAAGAAAGAAAAAAAAAAAAAAAAAGAGCAGAACAGAGGTTAAAGGAGAAAACAGTATAGAGAAGAGAAGAGGGGAAAACAGTGAAAAATAGAAATAGAAGAACCGTAGAGTAAGGAAAGAACCAAAGAGTGAGTTACGGGGACAGGTAGTAGAGGATTTACTTACTGAGCCATGTTGTGCTCACCGTTGTTCTCTCTGTTTGCAGGAAATAGGAGTAGCGGGTCGGATGGACGTCGAGGAGTGAAGAGTATTGACACCATGTCCACTAGCGATGAATTTTGTATTAATTAGAAGTTTTTAATACATAGTCTTTTGTATTTGAAAGAATTATATTTTATGAGTAAAGAAAAATTTAAGCCCACTATTTTCCATACGCTACGTATATCTATTAATACTAGTATGTATTATAAGAATAGTACTCAAAGAGGATGGTGTACATGGTTAGAGAATTATTAAATGCGTTTTGTCAATTAAATAACAATTGGAATTGATACTATTCACATTTTGTAACTAAATATAAAGCTAATTTCAATTTGTATGGTAGTTGATGTGGTAAATCAATGATTAGTCGAAATCTAAAGTTTAGGATCCCAACTTATAAATAAAATTATTTTTATTATTAAAGTCGAGAGTGTTAACATAAAATTTGATTTGAAAATGCTTGTCATTGAAATTATGTGGAGATAGATATAAATAAGTGAAAATACAGTTAATTTATCCACAAAAGTAAAGAGAACTCTACACTAATGTCTTGACAATTTAAATTAGTAGAGATAGAATGGTAATTGGTTGAAGTGTAGCTCGATTTTTTGTTTTTTTTTTTTTTTCAAATAAGCTAAATGACTATTAAAATCATGTTTTGACTTAGTTTTTTTCATAATATATAAAGGGTTGAAGCAAAAGTAGAAATTAATTGTTAAGAGAGCTAAGATACATTCAAAAATTATGACTGTGTTGATGTGATGAAATTAATAATAAATAATACCTATTTAATATAATGAGTTCTATCATTAAAACAGAACAATGTTATTTTAATCAACTAATTTCTAGAGGATACAAAGGTTCTATAAAGTAAGAATTAGAATTATGATTATTTTTTACAAAATTAGAATTATTTTTAAAAATATGTAATAAATTTTAAATTAATTTAAAATGGCTTGAGAATTTGCACAAACAACGAGTATTGTATGGGTTGGTGGACTGGCTTAGAATAAGAGACTAGTAGGCCTCAGAAACACAGTTGGTATGGGCTTATCTCTGGGCCATTAGTAGATGCCAAATGAAAAGTACGGATCTCTAAGCACACTCACTAAAATAATTTATTCCACTCTTGTAAATGTGGTCGGTAAGTATTTAGTAAATTAAAAAAGGAACTTGAACTACGTAGCTTGACAGTTCACTTAAAACCTCTTAGGTGTATTATTCAAAAGGGTTTGAGTTTGAATTCTTATAATACCAATAAAGGGTAGTCAATGAAGGCTTATCTAACCGTTAATTTCGAAGTCCGGAAAGACTAGTGAAGTATATACAAACTGGCCCGAACACCTCTAAATACCAAAAAAAAAAAAAAAAAAAAACAAAAAAAAGGTAAGGAAATGACGTAAAATAAACTCTAAGTGGGTTTGTAATTTATCTGAAAAATGAATTAGTTTAATTATTGATTGGTTTCATTGATTAAGACGGAGTCGTATATTTGTTTTTAACATTTTAATGTCCAATTATATGAATAAGAAGTTGTTATTTTGCGAGTAAAACATATGTAAATTGAAATTCCGCATAATATCCTTAGAATAGAGAGATCTATAATTTGCATTACATTCATCAATTGAAGAATACGACAAAATTATTTGAAAATTTGAAACAATTACGAAGAGAAAACATCTAATAATAATAAAATCATTCTGTTTATAATACACCAATAAAAGGTAAGTACTGTAAGTACAATTCAATTCCATAGTCGAGAAGTAATTACTTTTCATTTCATTTTTAAAATGCATGGATTATGTTAGGTTAATGTGTTTAAATAATTAATTTCATTATATGTAAGTGGTCTAACTAATTGTGTGGTATTGTACAACAATTTAACTCATCTTTTGAGTTGCGTGATAGTTAAATTTTCAAAAGCAAATAAAAGGAAGTGAGTTTAGCCCCCTCAAATATCACTATTCCCGTATAAATTCACTTCTATTATATTTTAAAAAATTCACTTTAAACTCTATTTAATATAAAAAAATAACCCTACTTAATTAGGTTAATTGAAGGTTTTATTGCATTATCTTTTTCCTCAATTTGAACTTATAATTTGGGTTTTTATTATACCACTTTTCCGAATTCTAATTAAGTGTTTCGTTCTTTAACCCTTTTCTTAGTTTCAAATTTGAAAATTAAAAATTCAAATTTAGATGAGATTCACATCATCTTGATGGTGGATTATTTCTTCATAGCTTTAATAATACATTTTCATCAAAAAAAGGGTATTTGAAATTAAAAAAAAAAAAAATGTTCAAGATTTAAATTTAAGGTTATGTGAGAATTAAAGGTTAAAAAATTAAATTAAAAATAGATAACAGTGTCTTTAGAAATTTATGTCATTAATGTTAAACTGTCAAAACAAAAAACGTTTTAAAATTGGGATATATTAATCAATTATGAACCCTAAAAAATCACTTCTTAAATAAATGGCAATATAAGTCAACATGTTAATATGGCCTATGGGCGTGTCTGCATTTTTCGCCGGCCCAATAGCTATATGGTATCGGGTTGATAGATGGGAAATATTTTAAATGTGGATACAAAAAATTAGTAAGCTATAATATAGAATAACATACTAAAGAAAGAAGATAACAAACTTATGTAAAATAAAAGAGAGTGTGTGAAATAAGTGAAAAGAGCATGAATGTTGAATTTTATAAACGAAATGAGACTATTAAGATTATTAATGATTAAGAGAGATTTTACTATAATAAAAGAATATATATTATAAATTATAAATTATATGAATTTTTTTTTTTCCAAGAGTTTTCACTAAAGAAATTTAGGTCTTTGGTAATTACGTTGCTCCTACTATCAGCTACCAATGTGATTTACAAAAAGTTTTAAAATTTTTCCACAAAGTTTTAAAATAAGGGTATGGTTTATAAATGTTTGTTAAAACATTGTTGCAATTACAATGGTCCAAACTCACTGAATTACCAAATTACGTACATAGTTGTATATATTGTATCTTTCTATATTATATAAAAGTTATATCGCATACCCATTATTTCAATTTTCATTTCCTTAAATAACTTTCATCATCGGTGGATAGTTTTAATATAACATATATGGAGTAAACGACTTTTCTCCACCCTAAGATTTGGCTAATGACAGTTTCCACATAAAAAAGATTCAAAAATCACTTTCCCACCCAACGTTTATATTATGTTAATACCCAAATACACTTTACTCTCTCAGCCAACTTTCGACAAGTTACTAGGAGCCAGGTAAGAAGGTTTTGTAGAGTGGATGCCGGGGATGATATGATGGTGACCGATTGAATATTTGTCGTCAGAATCAACAGGAAATAGTAAAATAAGAAACTCTAGCTTTGCGATGGTTGGCAATCGATGAGGAAATCAAGTGTCTCGAGCGATAGAGCAGTTTTGTAGAGAGAGACCGGATATTCAAATGTGGTGACGGAGGCATTTTTGTCGCTAAATCAGCCGGAATAGGCTTGGGTATAACAAATGTAACTTGGGTGGGGAAAAATGGTATTTCAAACTTTTGGGTGAGATATTATATTATATATGAACAAAGGGCCGGGTTAGCAGATCACCCCTAACACGGCCCGCAATGAAAAGGGTTTGTGCGGTCGGGTTGAAGAAACACCCGGGCAGGCAACCCTAGGGCGGGTCGGGTTGCAAAATGCAACGGTGAATCGCGGGTTGTTGCTGGTTTGTCACCTTTCTAAGAAAGGGAACGCAAACCGCTGGGTGTGGTGTGACACATCAACGGGTTTGGCACAAAAAAATAAAAAAAATAGAAATTTTATTTATTTTTTCAATTAAGACCCTTTGACCATCGAATATAGTTGTTTTATAGCTGTGGAGAGGTTTTTCGTCAATTTCTTTTCCCATTTTTTTTCTATAAATTGGCCTATAAACTTCCATCTTTGTCATCACAACATCAAATTCTTCTCTATCTCTGCTAAATCTCTAATCTAGCAATTATTCATTTATCTCTTATCTCTGGTTATCATTTGCTCCAATTTTAATTTTTATAGTTTTTGCAATGTTTTCATCATATTTCCAATTTTCCAAATTCCAAATTCCAAATGCTCAATGTCCATATTCCAATTCTCTTGCTTTAATTTTTATTTTTCTAATCAATTTTTTTTCAACTTACAAGGGATAGATATTCTTCTCGCCCATCAATTACCACTGAGAAGGATAAGTACTATCCTTAGTCCCTAAGTCCTGTTGATTTTACTAACATAAATGCAGGAGGAGAGTAAAAGTGCCACTTTCCCATTCTCAGAATTCGTAGGCACCGTCAAATATGCCCCCGATTACAAATAGCTATGGTGGTTTCTGAAGTCGTCCTCGCTCCAACTTCATCTCAAGCTGAGGGGGTTATCAATGCTGTCGAAACCGAAGATAGACACACATCAGACGTTGGTGCGATTCGACAAGTTGTACGAGACAGAAAATAGGTTACAAGTCAAGAAAGCGAGATGAAAATTTTTTACTGTGGAAAGATTATAAGGCGATTCAGGTTAATGTAAGTTACTTTAAAAGCAAGTAATAAAAATATTAAATCAAAATGGGAAATAGCAGAAAGCAATCAAACTCAAAAACTAATATGGGTAATAATGGCGTTTAGTATGCGATGTTATATAGGGACGGTAGCAGTTTATATATTGTGCAACTGATAGAACCATAATAGGTGTGAAGATAAATATGTTGAAAGATTTGTTACAAAATTCATTGTCCAAGATTTAAAAAGTTATATAAACTGCAACTAGAAATGAATATTAATAAAAATGTGTTAGAACAAAGATATGAATTACAAAATAAAATCATACTTGTCATGTTAGTGGACCTAATGCCGATAATTGGAGGGTAGAGCTAAACAAGATTTATTTGTGTGACTAGTCATAATTTTGATATGCATGTAAATGTAAATAAATACTTTTATAGGATGTAGCTAATGGATGTTGATCATAGTGGTCAAACAAAGTTATAATATAATTGTTGAAGTTTTAGGAAGATTATGGAATTGTTAGGTAAAGTGATAAGTTTAACTTTAGATATGAAGCTTCTAATAAGTAAAGTTATTAGATTTATTTTCAAGGAATATCCTGTTATATAACCAATTTGAAGTTTGTTTACAACGTTGTGCAGTCATGTTATGAATTTGAATTGTGAAAGTGGTAGAAAACACTTATAGTAAGAAATATTGATAGAATTAGAGATTGTTAGGCTAGATTACTGGTAGTATAAAAAGAAATGTGAATTGAAGATGGCTGTTATAAAATCAAATATGTCTCTAGAACTATTACATTAGATGTCTGTTAGGATGGAATAGTATTATTTAATGCTTTGATCATGTTTTACTTTATGCTATTAGTATTGTATTTTGTAGTAAATAATAGAGGTACATCATATTTGGTAGGAAAATGATTGGACCAAATAGCATAAGTCTTTCATTCTTTTCTTCAAATTTTTGTACCATCACTTTACAAACTTTCTGGTGTGTGCTAACTACAGTCTATGGTAATACTTTCAAGTAAAAATTCAGCGGTTATTACAAAAAACAAAAATAATGAAATTTATACAGAAACAATAAAGGCAAGTGGAAATTTGTTTTTTAAAAAATATTTTAAACCCATTCCTTTTCTTTATGTGTTAGGTGCCATTGTTTATCTCGAATTAAACAAGAAGGTTTAGAAAGATGTTGTTTGAGGTACATTATCTGAAACTTTACAAGACTTCGCATTGCAATCAAATAGGAGAGGTAAAAAAATTATCTTTGCAGGGGTATTTCCAATATTGAAAAACCCCAGGTAGGGAACCCGCAAGACACGAAATATAAGGGAGTTGTATCAAAAGAACAAATGAGACTGTCTCACCTGGAGGGCATTTAATAGGCGAAGAGGATAACGAACACCGAAGATAGGTTGCAATCTCCTCTTCAAAAGCACCAATGGTAACAGAATACTGGGCCTGCAGCATAGAGTAACGAGACTCAATAATATTTGGACACTCCCGAAATGTTACCAATATATCCACAACAAAGAGGCAACTTTGTGGACTTAGAATATTGGAAAACACAGAAAATGTATTTTTCCGGTATTATCAAGACTTGCTTGGATGTTTTTTGTTGTTCCACGTTCTCAACCGTCATCATCGAACAAATATGTAGTGCAAAGTGGAAGAAGTTTTAATAGAAAGGAGGACAACACTTCCACAAAAAAATGATTTGAAGTCCTCACATGTCTTCTGAGATTGGAAACGGTACCCTATCAAGGTCATACGAGGTTGTCGGATACTGTTAATAGAATCATTTCAATTTTATAATATAGATGATAATATGATGAGGTCTATTGAACCCCAAAAACTTGTTGTTTTGTAAAATGTAACTTGTAAATAAGGCGTCAATTTTGACACTAGTTTTTCCTACCAAGGTTTTTTACCCATGGGTTTTTTTTTGGTGAGGTTTTAACGCGTTCGAGGCATAATGTATGGATTTTACTTATTTATGTAAATGCAATGAATTTAATATTTTCTTATATTACAATTTAATGTATATAACAAGTGAGATAATTATTGGAATGTTGAACAAAAAAAATATTTATGAATGATTGATATTTGAAAAGAAGTTAACTAAAAACAAATACATTTATTCATTTATAAATGTGTTAATTATTAATTGAAAATGTTAATTAAACATTTAAACTTAAACAAACAAAACAAAATCAAAAAAAAAAAGGGGGTAAAACCCGACCCAACCCGAGGCCAACACGGGGGTTAGGGCTGGTCCCAGAGCTGTTGGGGTTGCCAGCCAATGTTCCAACTATGGGGGCCAACCGCGCCGGCCAATGTTGGCGGGCGGGTCAAGACCGACCCGCACGTTTGGTAACCGGTCGTGGGCTGGTTCGGGTGGGTTGAGAGTGGGTGCTTTCCCACCTATATATATATAATAGTGATCTTTTAGGATATACTAATGAGATTTTGCCATTTTCATAATGTTGCAAAAAAAAAAAAAAAAATATATTATTGAATTAACTTCAACAATAAAGATAAAACGTCTGAAATGTGGAAATATAGTACCATTTTAGAGTAATTCCACATTCATATTATGAATTAAAAGCCTTACTGTTTTACATACAATTGATCAATCAAAATATACCATGATATGAAAAATAAATAATTATATAAACGTGTCTGTTTACGTGCAATCATCAATCAATCATGTAAGATTATAACATATTACAAAATGTGAATTTGTTTTTTATATGCTTCATTAAAAAGTCTTTTGAAGGTAGATTTCAAATGATGTCAGAGGGTTCCATTTGTAGAAATCAATTTTTCTACAATTATCTTAATTTGGAAGGAAAAGAAATAGCAAATTTTCATAATTTTCAATCAATTTATTCAAATATTACTTTTCATAGACAAAACACCTTGCATTTAAATATGTCTTAGTCTTAGATGTACTAGTATGGAGCCCTTTGGCTTAGAAATCTTGGTTCAAAACTTCAAATCCTTTGACTACTAGGGTTAAAGATGCTTCTATTACATTTATATGGTACCAAATTAACATATTATTTAGTGTGTTTGAGTATTAGTAGGCCATTAATGGCCGAGTTGGTTTAAATAGCTACAGCTTGAGTTGCAAAACAACATTTTGTTGTTAGTGAGATTAGGATTAAGGCAGTAAAGTAGCTCATTTTTCTGTAGATAAGGATGTACTCCGTTTTATTCATTTTATAAAAAAGAACTCACTTTACAAATGATTTTACTCATTGCATAATGATCAGAGCATAGCTCTATTTACGAATCACAACTTTTTGTATTGTCGAAATCTTGATTCGATAAGCTAGGATATGGCATAAGGAGCTTCAATATTCAAAGGTGAGAGAGAGTGCGCTTAATCAAGTACAAAATGGAGAACACATCAATGGAGATCGCTTTGTATCTACAAAGTTCTGATCTCTAGGAAGGTGATTTCTTGTCTCTACTCCCGTAATGAGTAAAGAGTATTCCTTGGAGTCGTTCTAGGAAAATTGTGTGGGTTGCAAAAGGAAGTTAGGGTTTATAATGGTAAATGTGAGATGCATAATGTAAGGAATCTTAGATGATTGAAACATAGGAGTGAGGTTGATGTTATGGTACTTCTGGATATTGAAGCCAAAGTTCAGAAAGAGATGTTGAAGCCTTGCTTTATAACAACACTCGGCTAGAGGTTGTCGGAGGAGTTCCCAGCTAGCACAGAAAGGTTTGGTGAAAGTAATGGACTTTTGTATAGATCATAGGAGGAAATTAGTGCACCTGGCTCAAGGAAATATGCATGTTGTGGCGATTATTATACGGAAGTTCACAAAATATGGGAGATTGACATGTGGGTGATGGCTATACCACAGGGTAGTTTGGTTGTGGCTAAATAGCGGTTTGCAGGGATCACGTTCTTTATCGATTATGCAATTTCTTATGGGTTGAATGATTAGTTTTGATCATAGTTAAAAACAAATATTGGGTATGGATCCTTAACCTACGTAAAACAAGGCATATCAATGATTTAGCGGTTTAAAAGCAAGAGAGGCAGTAGGTTTTGCTAAACATCTTGAGAATAGTGCTCTATTTGCTAAAGCAAAAAATTTTAAAGGAAGCAATTGTTAGATGGGGACAGGAGGAAAGGACATGGTGAAGAAGCTTAAAAGGCATTGTGAGTTTTGCAACAATGGTGGGAATACAAAGAGACTGTGTTTAGGGCTAATGGATATCAGAGTGGTACAAAGAATCAAAAGGAACAAAAGGGAACAATTCAGCCTAAGAATTGCCAATATGACAAATACTCATGGAACGTGAAAATGGAACAAAAAAAAGGCAATGGTGAGATGGATATGCAGTGGCTACACTATCTGAGCTAAATTTAACAAGAATTGGAAAGTGTCTGGAAGGGAAAAAGCACCAGGGATGGGGTCCGTGACAAGCAATTTGCACCAATTTGCTGATTTGCAGTAGGATTGGTCGAAAACTGCATTAAGTTTCTATTGAAATTGTTAGATTCAGGTCTTGGATTATAGGGACATAGGAGCTCAAGTCATTGGGGTTAAGATCTTACAATGTAAATCCTTATACTTTAGTCAATAAAAACCCACTGTGTATACCTACCAGATGGCGCAAATTCAGTTGTTTGGCAAATTATAGGAACAATCCGTTGTTACAAACAACTTTAATCACTTACTGAGGTCCCATATTGCCCCATTTCAATTCCGCTTGAGTCTGTAAATAAGTTTTGAATATGCACTTATCAAATTCATTTTTATCTACTATTGTCTTTAAATGGTGACGCCTACAGACTGAAACAGTGTTGGCAGTGGCAACGTTAGTTGGGGAGATTATATATTTTAGACAAATCCTCTTTTACTATAGAACGAATTAAAACCATTTCTACATGTTGTATCTACGGATTGAATCATCTAATACCACATACAATATAATACCTTGTTGTTCTGCCAATAATGTATTGCCACAACTTAACTCTCTGATCAAAAGATGAGGGCGTCCATCGCTGTTGTTTTTAGAAGTATTGCTAGTACCAAGTGCTATACTTTGATACTTTATTTGTGATATATGTCCTTTATCAAAAACAACAAATACCTTTTGAAAACTTGTTTTAAGCTTCATGGTTATCTAGACTGGTATAAAGAATTAAAAGAACAAAAGGGAAAATCTCAGCCTAAGAATTATGCCAATATGACAAATACTCCACTGGAACGTGAAAATGAACAAAAAAGCAATGGGATTGAATGCAGTGCTACACTATCTGAGCTAATTTAACAAGAATTGGGAAAGTTTAGGAAGGGAAAAGCACCAGCTGATGGGTCTGCAATCAATTTTGCACATTTTGCTGATTTTGCAAGTATTGGTCTAAAACATGCATTAAGTTCTATTGAATTGTTAGATTCAGGATCTTGGATTATAGACATAGGAGCCTCAAGTCATATGTGTATTGATCTTACAATGTTAAATCCTTATACTTTAGTCTATAAACCCACCCCTGTATACCTACCAGATGGATCAATCAGTTTTGTGCAACATATAGGAACACTCGTTTTACAGCCAACTTTAACCCTTATTGAGGTCTTACATATTCCCAATTTCAAATTCAACTTGCTATCTGTAAATAACTTTTGAATCTGCACTTATCAAATTCATTTTTTATCCTACTCATTGTCTTTTAAAGGACCTACAGACTAAAACAGTGTTGGCAGTTGGCAAGTTAGTTAGGAGATTATACATTTTAGACAAATCTTCTTTTACTATAGAAACGATTAAAACCCATTCTTCACAGTTTGTATCTATGATTGAATCATCTAATACTCTACATACATATAATACCTTTTGTTATGCCAATAATGATGCCACAACTTCAACTCTATGGCATCAAAGATTAGGCTGTCCATCGCATGTTGTTTTTAATAAAGTTTCTATTACTAAGTGTTCTACTTTTGATACTTCTATTTGTGACATATGTCCTTTATCAAAACAACACAGATTACCTTTTCCTACTAGTACAACTCATACTCACACATCATTTGAGTTAGTTCATGCAAACATATGGGGACCATATAAAATTGCTTTATTTATTGGTGCGCATTATTTTTTAACTGTGGTTGATGATTTCAATAGGGCAACTTGGACTTTTCTTTTAAGTCATAAAAGTCAGATTTTTCATACCTTAACTACATTTTTCAACATGATTAAAAATCAGTTCCAGTTATCAGTAAAGAACATTTGAACTAATAATGGAACTGAATTTCTTAGCAAAGATTGTCAAACTCTTTTCCTTGATCTTGGTATTTTACATCAAAAATCTTGCATTTATNTCATTTTTTTTTGTGTTTGGAGAATTAAGGTGCACCCACAGATGAAATTTTAATTGAGAATGCTTTTAAGTCTAAATGATTATAGATTATAGTTTTATTAATTAAAGTACATATAACTCAAGACAACTTTATAATATTATGTCAACAATTGATAGGGTTATTAGTCAAGTAATCATTTGATTTGCACTGTTCACTTTCTTTGTTGGGAGTTGGGATTAATTTTATTGTTTGGTAACGCACTTAGCATATCCCCCAACCCAAATAATTGCAGTTTTAATTATTAATATGAAGTTTGCAATCGATAGTTTTGTTCACCCTTTTTTTTTAAAGAAATGTTATAAAAATAAAAAAGGATCAAGAATGTATTGTTCAACATACTTACTTAGCATCTCTCATAGATAATATTGATGTCACTGTTTGTTTTAGTATTTTTGATATTTTTAGAGTTGGGTGGGAATAATGAGGTAAGATTTAAAAATTAACAAAAACACCCCCCTAAGTTTGTTAAATAACTGAACACTTCAGTAATAAAAACATTAAAAATTATAAAAACACCCCCACTCACCCATTAAATTTTGTCAGCCGGCCACCACCACCGGAGGGTGGCTGGAGTCGTCATATAGGTGCACGACCGGCTAGATCTGGCCGGTTGTGCATCGAGATGGCTTTTTCTTGCCAAATCCACCGTGGATCTGGCTAGAAAAAGCCAGATCTACGGCCATATCTGGCCATGTTTGGTCCTCAATGACAGCCATGTTTGGTTGTTAATGACGGCCATATCTTGGCCGTCGTTGACAACCAGTTACGGCCAAAGATCCGGTCATTCTTTGGTCGTGGATTTGGTCGAAAAATGATAGATCAGCGCACTACTGACCAGATCCAGCCAGTAGCATGCCATTATACCATATTCTAGTCACTTTCTAACGATAGTGGCCGGAATTGGGCAAATGTGGGTGGGTGGGGGTGTTTTTGTCAATTTCTAAACTTTTTTTTAGAGGTGTTTAGTTAAATTCATAAACTTAAGGGGTTTAAAATAGTTGAAGAAAATATAATAGTATTTTCAGAGTAGGAAACAAACTGATATTTTGGAAATAGTATGAATATGATAGTTAAAAATACTTAAACAAACAAACCCGGTAATATTGTATTGTTGTCGAGTAATCATATTATTCACACTTATCACTTTTGTGATGAACAAATCTAATTGTAACGCATACATTGAGGTACGTAGCTTTACGTATTCCCTAATACCTTTAGTTGAATTTTGTTAAAGTTATCTTGAATAAGTGTGAAGAAAATGCCTTAAAATTTCATTAGGGGTAAAATGGTATTTTCACTCATAATTAGTTGAAAAAGTGGGGAGTGAAAAGAGATAGAATTTTATGGAGAAGTTAATAAAAATGAGGGCATTATTGTAATTGACTAAGGGACATAGATGAAATTTCATAGAAAGTGCAAGGGCAAAATGGGAAAGTAGAAGTAATAAGTGNGACATAGTACCAGATTATCAAAAAAACCTGCTTGGTTAGATGACTTTGTGTCTAATGTTGTTTCCTCTACATCGACTTACATTGCCACTGCTACGATGTCTGCTGCCTCTTTACCTCATACACCATTTACTTTTCCATATGTTTAATCACCCCTTTTTAATACATCATATATGTCCTTTTTGGCAAATGTGTCTAGTATCTAAGAACCAACTTCTTATGATCAAGGTAGACTTAATGTTCAATGGGTTCAAGCCATGAAAAATGAGCTTACTGCTTTAGAAGCAATAATAATACATGGGAGCTAATACCTTTACCTGCAGGAAAGAAAGCCATTGGTTCTCGTTGGGTTTATAAGATCAAACTTAACCCTGATGGCTTCGTTGACAAGTACAAAGCTAGGTTAGTTGCAAGGGGCTATGATCAAGTTGAAGGCATTATTATTTTGACAGTTTTTCACCTGTGGCAAAGTTGGTTACTGTCTATGTTTTTCTTGTTGTGGCTACTACCAAGTTATGGCCCATTCACCAACTTGACATCAATAATTCATTCTTACATGGTTATCTTGATGAAGAGGTTTATATGTTACCTCCTGATAGTTACACTAAGGTTGGACCAAACCAAGTTTGTTGCTTAAAAAGATCATTGTATGGTCTGAAATAGGCTTTAAGAATATGGAATAATGAGTTCACTTCTCAATTAATTGCCTATGGATTTTCTCAGTCAGCTCATGATGCTTGTTTGTTTATTCGATCTACAGCTTCTTCCTTTCTTGCTCTTTTAGTTTATATGGATGATGTCATTATTACTGGCTCTTTTGAAGCTGACATTCTTGTTGTTAAGACCTATCTTCAAGACAAGTTCACTATCAAGGATCTTAGGTATGCTAAGTACTTCCTTGGTCTCGAAATTGCTAGGTCTTCTTAGGGTACTTACATTTATCAAAGGAAGTATGCATTAGACATTCTTAAAGATGTAGGGCTCTCTGGTGCTAAGCCTGCTTTTACCCCTCTACCTAAAGGGTTCAAGTTTACTACTCCTAAGAGTGAATTACTTGCTGATCTTGATAAGAATCGCTGGTTGGTTGGTTGACTACTTTATCTTGGTTTTACTCACCCAGACCTTTCTTATGCTGTTCAACAACTTAGTCAGTATGTTCAATGACCTTGTAATAATCATTGGGCAGTTGCTATGCACGTTCTTTGATACATTGTCCTTCCAAAGGTTTATTTTTCCCTGCACATAATTCTTTTAACTTGGAAGCCTTTTGTGATGTGGATTGGGCTTCATGTCCAAATACTAGGAAATCCCTTACTGGTTATTGCGTGTATCTTGGTTCTTCCTTAATTTCTTGGAAAACCAAGAAACAAACTACTGTTTCCAGGTCCTCTGCTGAAGCTGAGTATCGTAGCCTTGCTTCCACTGTATGTGAATTGCAATGGATTTCCTATATTCTCAAAGACTTTTCATATTCCCCTGCACCTTCCCATTCCTTTATGGTGTGATGATAATCAAGCTGCTCTTCATATCACAACCAACCCTGTCTTTCATGAACACACAAAACATCTTGAAATTGATTGTCATGTGGTTCATAATCAATACAAGGTTGGTTTTATACTTCCTCAGCATATTTCTTCCAAGCTTCAAGTTGCTGATATTTTTACTAAGTCCTTAGCTAGTCCCTTGTTTCATCAGTTTGTTTCCAACTTAGACTTGCATGATTTTCATCAAGCTCCAACTTGAGGGAGGGGGAGATGTACAAATTAAATATTTTATTTATTGTTTTAGTATTAGTTAGTCAGTTAAGACAAGTTGGTTAAATAGCTACAACTGAGTTGTAAAATAGCATTTTGTTTATTAGTTAGATTAGGATTAGCTGGAAATAAGTAGCTATTTTTTCTTGTATAAAAGGATGTACTCCGTTTTTCTTCATTAATAAAATAAGAACTCACTTTACCAAATTGCATTTTATTCTGTTCAATATGGTTCTTTTATAGTATTTTAATTGTGATAGTCTTATCATTCCAAAGAAATTTATTTCCATTTTTAAATCAAGATTATTCTTGTTCTTATATAATTCTTATGTAATTTTTATATGCAATGGAACAATAAAAGACTGCAACATCATAACACAACATACAAGAAAAATAGGATTAGACAAGGATATATATGCTTGTTGCGAAATACATCATTCAACAACTTGCATATTGTGCATGTTGTTAAATAGAAACCTTACACAGTATGCAAACCGTGCACGTTGTTAAATAAAAACTTTACACAACATAAAAATAATAAAAGTTGTAAAATAGTCTATCACAGCATGTCTTACTTGTTGCCAAATAGTCTTCCAAAACAAGCTTTACTTGACAAACTGTTTTCTACAACATGCCTTTTTTGTTGTTGATATTGGGGATTCAATATAAAAGCTATATATATATAGAGAGAGAGAGAGAGAGAGTTCAATATAAAGAGGTAAAAAAATAGTGAGTTTGTTTTGGTTAACTTAAATTCATGAAACTTTATTAGTTAATCTTTTTTTTTTTTTTTTTTTTTTTTTATTTTGCAAGGATTACTGAATTAAATGTTTTGACAAATTGTTTTCTACAACATGCCTTTTTTGTTGTTGATATTGGTTATTAAAACTAAAAGCTATATATATATAGAGAGAGAGAGAGAGAGAGTTCAATATAAAGAGGTAAAAAAATAGTGAGTTTGTTCTTGTTAACTTAAATTCATGAAACTTTATTAGTTAATCTTTTTTTTTTTTTTTTTGTTATAGAGAGAGAGAGAGAGAGAGAGAGAGAGAGTTCAATATAAAGAGGTAAAAAAAATAGTGAGTTTGTTCTTGTTAACTTAAATTCATGAAACTTTATTAGTTAATCTTTTTTTTTTTTTTTTGTTATTTTATTTTGCAATGATTATTGAATTAAATGTTCTCTTCTTTTTAATTGCAGAATTTNTCAATATAAAGAGGTAAAAAAATAGTGAGTTTGTTTTGGTTAACTTAAATTCATGAAACTTTATTAGTTAATCTTTTTTTTTTTTTTTTTTTGTTTTTATTTTGCAAGGATTACTGAATTAAATGTTCTCTTCTTTTTAATTGCAGAATTTGATTATGTTTTGATTAAAAGGTGTTATTAAAACTACAACAAGCTTCAAGCATATGCAGTTTCAATTGAAAGAGTTGTTATCAACCAAAAGTGCAAGAGATGATTTAAAAGTTCAACATGTTTTGTAAATATTTGATTGTGTATAAAAAAATATTTTTATTTATCTAAAGAAGTGTACTGTACATATATTTATAATTTTGTGTAATTAGTGTTTAAATGGTGCTTAAGATTTTAATATCTATTTCCTTTTATTTTAAAAAAAAAAAAAAGAAACTAAAATTTCATATTATGGAGAACATGTTTTGAACACATATGTAATGACTTGCAATTTTGTGTTGTTGGAAGTTTAAGTGTGCCAAGTGGCTCGATGGGCACTCTTAGGTGTATTATTCAAGAGGTCCTGAGTTCGAATCCTTCCTCTCCTTAAGTGCTAATAGGGGTAGTCACTGGAGTTCTTATCCGATCGATAGAGCGGGATCTTGGGAGATTAATTGAGGTGCATATAAATAGGCACGAATACCTCCAGTCATAAAAAAAAAAAAAAAAAAAAAAAAAAAAGTTTATGTGTTCAATACTTCTCACACAATGTTGTTGAGATTGTGGAGCCAAATTCAATTCAAATTAGAGTTGGATTAGGACATGGGTTTCCTAATTTGTGTTTAAGTATAATTGTTTTCTTTTAGGAATACAATAGAGAATAGGATTATAATATAATTCCTATTAGGATATGGGTTTGAGTCCTATTAGGAATAGTGTCCCATATATTACCTATAAAAAAGAGGTTAAGTGCTAGAGTTAGAGATCACAAATTGAATAGAAGGCAAAGCCACAATTAGAGAGTGAGAGCCACCAAATAGGGTTTGGTGAGTGAGCCAATTTGTGAGGCTTGTGAGAGATTCTTGTAATTTTTTTTTCTTCATAGTGAAATTCCGCAGTGGCAAAGTGTACGTAGCTCTCATACGAAGAGTGGACCACTATAAATCTTGTGTTTGTGTGTGTAGTTATTTTGTGTCCTTTGTTCGCATTATTTTTTGCTTTTAGGGATTTAGGATTTGCTAATATTCAATTAAATCCCCCCAACAACTGGTATCAGAGCAAGGTTCAAGGAAGAAAGCGATGGTTGGAGAAGAAGGAGGATCTGCACCTGGGATTAGGGGTGTTCGATTCCGGGTACCCTGTATTTTTTGAAGGAACCGGAACCAACAGTTCCTTGAAATTTGGAACCAGAACCAGAACCGGTTTCGGTTCCGGTTCCTAGGTACTCAGAACCAGAACCTGTAATAACGGTTCCGATTCTAGTTCTGGGTACCCTGTAAAATTACATGACTCCCTAAAAGTTTTTAAAATGGCAAAAAAACCCTTAAAAACTTACAAATACCCCCCCACCTGGCACTTATTAACAAAAATAAAATTACAAATTATAAATTCAAAATTCAAAATTATAAACTCCATTACTTTGTAAAGATAGATTTTCAAAAGTCAAACCAACTTACTTTAAATGTTATGAAATATAAATATAAATGTATTCACATTACTTTTTCTACAAAAGTTTTTATTAACCCCCCTAATCTTTAATTTTATTTTATATTAGTCTCGGTTCCTGATTCCTGGTTTCAGTTCTTACTATAGGAATCAGAACCGAAACCGCATAGTAACGTTTCCAAAAATTTGGAACTAGAACCTACTTGTTGATGGTCAGTTCTTGGAAGGAACCGGAACCAAACCCTGGGTACCCGTCGGTTTCGGTTCCAACAGGTTCTTTTGAACACCCCTACCTAGGATCAACAAATTTGATGGAACATATTACACTTTCTGGAAGATACAAATTGAAGATCATTTGCATGGCAGAAAATTACATCTACCTCTCTTAGGAGAAAAACCCAAAAAGATGTTAGATGAAGATTGGGCACTCCTTGATAGACAAGTATTAGGAGTCATTTGATTGACATTGACCAAGAACGTGGCAAGTAGCGTGGCGAAGGAGACAACCACAACAAGGTTAATGAAGATCATGTTCGATATGTATGAGAAGCCTTCTGCGAATAACAAGGTACATCTTATGAAAAAATTATTTAATCCTAAGATGAGAGAAGGTACTTCCGTGACAGAGCATATGAATGATTTTAATACAATCATTAATCAATTGTCGTCTGTAAAAATTGATTTTGATGAAGAAGTTCGTGCCTTAATTCTTATGCCCTCCCTACCAAATAGTTGGGAGCCTATGAGAGCAGCAATTAGTAATTTAACAGGTAATTCAAAATTAAAACTCACAGATGTTAGAGACAAAATTCTCGTTAAGGAGGCTCACAGGAAAGATTCGGGTGAGATAACATCGAATGCTTTGAATGTTGAAACAAGAGGCAAGTGCTACGATAGAAAGTCAAACCGAGGCAGATGAATATCAAAATCAAGGAACGGAAGAAGCAAGTCAGGTTTGGGAAAAAGGTTGAGTGCTAGAATAGTGGCAACAAATGCCATATACAGAGGAATTGCAAAGCACCAAAGAAAGAGGAGAATAGCAATAATGACGCCGCCAATGTCATAACTGAAGAGGTACAAGATGCTTTATTTTTATCTGTTGATAATTCTATTGACTCTTGGGTTTTAGATTCAGGAGCTTCATTTCATACCACTACACACCATGAAATTCTAGAAAATTATGTGACTAGAAATCATGGAAAGGTATACCTAGTAGATAGAGAACCTTTGGATATTGTACGTATGAATGATGTTAGGTTGAAGATGGCAAACAGATCTGTGTGGAAAATCCTGAAAGTAAGGTATGTACCAAAATTGATGTGCAATCTAATATTAGTTGGGCAACTTGACGATGAAGAGCATAGTGTGTCTTTTTTGGGTAGTGCATGGAAAGTTACTAAAGGAGCTATAGCGGTTGCTCGTAGAAATAAAACTGGAACTCTTTACATGACTTCTTGTTAAAGAGATTCCGTTGCAGTCGTAGATGCTAGTGTTACCTCGAGTTTGTGGCATTGTAGACTTGGGCATATGAGCGTGAAAGGAATGAAGAAGCTTCAATCAAAGGGAAAACTACCAGAGTTGAAGTCAATTGATCACAGTTTGTGTGAAGGTTGCATTTTTGGCAAACAAAGAAGAGTAAGTTTTTCTAAAGTAGTAAGGGAACAAAGGCAAAGAAGTTGGAGTTGGTTCATACAGACGTGTGGGGACCCACTCCTATGTCATCCCTTGGAGGCTCAAAGTACTATATGATGTTTATTGATGACGTGAGCAAAAAGATATGGGTTTATTTTCTGAAAAATAAATCTGATGTTTTTGATTCTTTTAAAAAGTGGAAAGCCATAGTTGAAAAAGAGACAAACCTAAAGGTGAAGTGCTTGCGATCCGATAATGGGGGAGAGTACATTGATCAAGGGTTCAAGGAATATTGTGCCAATAATGGGATCAAGATGGAGAAGACCATTCCTGCAACTCCTCAACAGAATGGTGTCGTCGAAAGGATGAACAGAACTCTAAATGAGCATGTAAGAAGCCTGAGATTCCACGTTGGACTACCACATACATTTTGTTCTGACGCAATCAATACTGCAGCCTACTTGCTCAACAGAGGACCCTTTGTACCGTTAAATTGTAAGATCCTAGAAAAAGTTTGGAATGACAAAGAGGTAAATTATTCTTTCTTAATAGTGTTTGGTTGTTTAGCATATGTTCACATTGACTCTACTCTTAGAAGTAAGCTTGATGCTAAATCTAATAAATGTTTTTCATTGGTTATGGTGACGCTGAGTTTGATTATGGTTTTGGGATGACCAAAACCGCAAGATTATAAGGAGTAGAGACGTCATATTCAATGAAGAGTGATGTACAAGGATAGACTTAACATGAAGTTAGAAAGTCTAAACACTGAAGTGAAGAAGCAAGACTTCCCAAGAAATGACATGCAAGACAATGACTAGGAAGATCAAGATAACATAGCTCTAGAAGTTGAACCACAAACGCCCTTGTTTGAACCTAGAAGATCTTCCAAGACTATAAGATCACCACAAAGGTACTTCATTTCGTTGAATTATATTTTACTAACTAATGGTGGAGAACCAGAGTGTTACAAGGAAGTAATGCAAGTTGATAACTCAATCAAGTGGGAGCTACCTATGAAGGATAAGATGGACTCATTATTAACAAATCAAACCTAGCAGTTGACAGAGCTACCATAAGGGAAGAAGGCATTGCAAAACAAGTGGGTTTATCAGGTGAAAGATAAACATGATGGCAGCAAACGATATAAAGCAAGACTGGTCGTGAAAGGATTTCAGCAGAAAAAAGACATTGACTATATTGAAATTTTTTCTCCAATTATCAAGTTGATTACAATAAGAACAATACTTGGGTTAGTGGCAAAAGAAGACCTTCATCTTGAGTAGTTAGATGTAAAGACGACGTTTCTTCATGGAGAACTGGATGAATAAATTTATATGTAGCAGCCATAGGGTTTTAAAGTACAAGGAAATGAGAGATTGGAATGCAAACTTCAAAAGAGCCTATATGGGCTAAAACGGGCACCTAGACAGTGGTACAAGAAGTTTGATGGGTTTATGTGTAGTAACGGTTTCCTCAAATGCCAAGCAAACCATTGCTGTTATTTCAAGAAACTTGGTAATTCCTATATCATCCTATTACTATATGTAGATGACATGTTGATTGCAGTGGCTTGTAAACAGGAAATAGACAAACTAAAAAGGCAATTGTCAAAGGAGTTTGCTATGAAGGATTTGGGAGCTGCAAAACAAATCCTTGGTATAAGGATTACCAGAGACAGAGCCAAAGGTTTCTTGAAGCTGTCACAAGAAGAGTATGTGAAGAAAGTACTCAATAGGTTTAGCATGGATGGAGCAAAGCCAGTAAGTACTTCTTTGGCTAGTCACTTTAAACTATCCAAAGATTGGTCACCTACAATAGAGCATGAGCGAGACTACATGGCGAAGGTACCTTATGCATCAACGATTGGTAGTCTTATGTATGTCATGGTGTGTACAAGGCCAGACATAGCACATGTAGTGGGAGTTGTGAGTAGGTACATGAGCAATCCAGAAAAGCAATATTGGGAAGCAGTGAAGTGGATTCTAAGATATTTGAAAGGTACTAAAGATTCAACATTATGCTTTAGGAAGTCAGACTAAGAGCTAAACGGTTATGTGGATGCTGATATGGCTGGTGACATTGATAACCGCAAGAGTACCACAGGTTATGTCTTTACGTTAGGTGGTACAACAGTCAGTTGGGTTTCAAAGTTACCGAAGATTGTTGCTCTTTCTACTACAGAGGTGGAGTATGTTGCTATGATAAAAGCTAGTAAGGAGCTAATATGGTTATAATAGTTCTTAGAAGAATTGGGTCAGAATTATGAGAGAAGCGCTTTGTGTTGTGATAGTCAAAGTGCAATTCACCTGGCAAAGAACCCAGTCTACCATGCTAGGACAAAACACATAGAAGTTCGTTACCATTTCATATGCTCAGATTTGGAAGAAGGAGTTATAGCTCTCGAGAAGATTGAAGAGAGTAAAAATCGAACTAATATGTTTATGAAGGTGGTTACCGTTAAGAAACTGAAGTTGTGTACAACTTCAGTTGGACTTCTCGCTTGAAGAAAGGGAAGTTGATGCCGTTGCTGATGGAAGTGAAGAATTGAAGACTTTTTGAATTAGTCTCCAAGTGGGAGATTGTTGAGATTGTGGAGCCAAAATCAATCCAAATTAGAGTTGGATTAGGACATGGGTTTTCCTAATTTGTGTTTAAGTAGAATTGTTTTCTTTTAGGAATGCAATTGGGAATAGATTATAATTGTATTGGGAATTAAAATATAATTCCTATTAGGATATGGGTTTGAGTCCTATTAGGAATAGTGTCCCATGTATTACCTATAAAAAAGGGTTAAGTGCTAGAGTTAGAGATCACAAATTGAATAGAAGGCAAAGCCATAATTAGAGAGTGAGAGCCACCAAATAGGGTTTGGTGAGTGAGCCAATTTGTGAGGCTTGTGAGAGATTCTTGTAATTTTTTTTTTCTTTTTCTTCATAGTGAAATTAGACGTAGCTCTCATACGGAGAGTGAACCACTATAAATCTTGTGTCTGTGTGTGTGGTTATTTTGTGTCTTTTGTTCGCATTATTTTTCGCTTTCAGGGATTTAGGATTTGCTAGTATTCAATTAAATTCCCCTAACAAATGTTGTGCTTGTTGTTATAGATCTTTATACAATGGGCATTTGAAGATAAAACAAGTAATATTGCACGTGAACTGTGTACCAACTTTGAACAACTAGTGCATACGTGACACTCACTCGGATGCCTACTATGAAAGAGTTTCAACAACAAGCATTGCAACTTGCAAGTTGTGAAATCCATATTTTCTTGTAGTGGTGTTTTTATTTTAATTATATTGCTCGTTAAAAAGTCTTTAAAGCATTTGTTTTATGTGCAATTGGTCAATCAAAGATGTGGAAAATTAATTAAAAAATCATTTCAAGTTTGGAATGAATTAAATGACCATGAATTTTGAAACTTTTTACTAAATGATCATTTGCTTAAGTGATATAGGCTTATCTATAAACTATCGCTTAAACGATATGTGTTAAATCTAGAGCTGGGCATTTGGGACCGGGTCCAAAAACCCGGTCCTAAGACCAGTCCTAGCAAGTTTGGTCCCAAAACCGGACCAGGCCTAAGGAAGAGGGTCCGGTCCCTCCACTGGGCCCTCCTCTGGTCCCAGGCCTAGGCCCAAACCCTTTTAATTTTTTTTCTTTTTAGTCTCTTATATAATTACATAAAACCCCTATAAATTTTGAAATAAACATAAATTATAAGGGTTAAAAAGAAATTTTACAAAATTTAAATAAAAAATAAAAAAATTTGTTCAAATGTGACTGTTCCTAACAACTACACTATAAATAACCCCTAAATCTCTCATTTTTTCCACACCACTCAATCTCTCATTCTCTCAATCTCTCTATTCTCTATTCCAAATCTCCAATCAAATTCTCATTCAATTTATATTTATATTTATAATTTATTTATATATTTATATTATTCAATTTATATATATTTTTCAATATCATCTCTTATCCATATTATTATTTAATTTTTTTCATTTTAATTATTTATTATTTTATTATAAATTCATAATGGATTCTCGAAATGATGCATTTGGAGGATCATCCCCAAATAAGTTTTACGTTCCATCCACTGAAGAAATGGAAGGGTTCAATCTATTTTCACCCTTTCCTCCAAAGGAAGCAATTGCAATTCCACAACCACATTCGATCGGGACGAGATGTAACCAAACACATGCGAGCTACGAGTCAATGGGCACGGGCATAGCCCAACCCCCCCGACCGTCAAAGAGGGTCATGTCCGATGTATGGCGACACTTCACCAAATCAAAACGGCCAAAGACAAATGGGAAGGGGGAAGAATCATGTGGGATATGTAATTTATGTGGAACTGTTATTGGCACTGAGAAGGGGACTTCGACGATGCTACGACACTTGGAGAAGAAGCACCCCCAAATAATGCAACTGCCTGATACATCTTCAACCGGATCAGGTAGGCAAATTCAAACTCAACTTAATTTTAATCCACAATCCTCAACTCTCTCAACATGGCAATACAATGCACATGTTGCACGAGAGAAAATAGCAAGATTCATAGTTGCTACGGACTCTCTCATTTGTTTATTAGAAAATCCTTATTTTATTTAGATGATTCAAACTGCATTTTGTCTAGCATATACCCCTATTAGTAGAAGTACATGTAGAAGAGATATACTAAAACTTTATAAAAAAATAAATAATAAACTTAAAAATGAATTTCAAAATTTTAGGAATATATCTATTGCATTTACATTAGATATATGGGCTTGTAGATCAAAAACCGATTTTTTAACTGTCACAGTACATTTCTTAGATCATAATTGGGATTTACAACAAAAATTGATGGGTTTTAAACCATTATATGAAAAACATAGTGCTGACATTATTTATTTTACAATTCTTGAAGTTTTGCAAGAATATCTATTAACTGATAGAGTTGAAGCATTAACGCTTGATAATACAGCTGCTAACACTGCGGCAATCTCTTTATTTGATAAGAGATTGGATCCGCGTGGTGAAGGCAAATTTTTTCACCAGAGATGTGCTTGCCACATCATCAATTTGATTGTTAAAGTAGGTTTAGATGCTAAACATTCGAAGATGGAGAGGATGCGCGCGGCTATCAGATTATCGTTGGCGGTAGCAATAAAAGATGGCAGGAGTACATCAAATATTGTAGGCAAGAGGACCCACCGGTTCGACCTTTGAAGTTATGTACGGACATGCCTATCCGTTGAAACTCCACTAACTTGATGTTGGAAAAAGCTTTGCCAACCGCAAAACAAATTACAGATTTCGTCAACCGGAAGAATCCATAGGAAGTTGTCGGCTATGATGATTGGGCGGTTTGTGAACTTTTTTATTCATTTCTTAAAATTTTTTATGATTCTACTAATACATTAAGTGGTATTTTTTTATCCAACTACTAATTTAGTGTTAGATATATTACTTCAAATTGCTAAAACTTTTGCTAAATATAGATATAATGACGTTTTAAGGGAAATTGTTTCAAAGATGGAAGAAAAATACGAGAAATATTGGTTAGATATTTCATTCTTATATGGATTAGGCCTTGTGTAGATCCTAGGTTCAAATTACATGTAGTTAATTGTATAATTATTGAGTTAGACCAGCATTTAGAACATGATTATACGTCTTATTTGACTGACTTTAAGCAAAAATTGGAAAGCTTTTTTTCTTTATATGAGAACATGTACAATGGAAGTGGAAGTGGAACATTCAAGAGAGACGATCAGGACCTTGATGCAGACCTCCGTCAAGGATCGAGCAAGTGGACGTATATGGAACATGGCGAAAGTAGCATCTCCAGCTCACACATACATGGACCTGTCCTACATGACGATGAAGGAGAAACGTGACATGGATATTCTTCAATGGTGGAACCAACATGAAAGTTGATTCCCTATTGTATCCCAAATGGCACGTGACATTTTATCTGTGCCGGTTTCTACAATTGCATCCGAGTCAACATTTTCAATGAGTGGCCGGATTGTTGAAGACAGAAGATGTTCTTTAACCGATGAGATGATTGAAGTGATAACGTGTTTACGGAATTTGACTCATGCAGAAAGAAGACTACAACAGCACCTGAAGATCCCAAACTACTCGAACTCTTTAGGAATACAGATTTGAATGATTTAAATATTATTGACGATGAAGATGAATAATTTAATAAAAAAAATTATTTAATTGTTTATTTGTGAAGTGTGAATATTACAAATTAACTATTAATTTGTTTTTTATTTTTTTATTTTTTTAAATTAAAAACTTTTAGAAACTTACTAATCTATCCCTAAAAATTACTAAAACCCCTTACAGAATTTTATTTCGCCCCTAAAATATATAAAAAAAAAAGATAAGGGGGTAAAAAGAAATTTTGCAAGCCCAAACCGGTCTGGGTCCTAAAATTGCTCATGGGCCTGAGCATCCCAAAAGGACTAGTCCCAAACAGGCCCAAACCCGGGCCTACTTGGGACCAGTCCTTGACCAGGTCTAGTTAAATCGCTTACGCGATAAAGTTCATGGCTATTTAATTAATTTGAAACTTGAGATGGTGTTTTGATAGTCAACCTCATCAAAGATGTAACATGTTAAATAAATACATTTTTTTTTTAATATTTTGCATCAAAAAGCCTTCAAAGTGTTTTTATTTTTATGCAACCAATCAATCAAATTATTCACCATTACAACATATATATAAACTTGTTTTCTAATTATATTACTCAAGTCAGCCATTTAAGCATCTTCTTTATGTGTAACTTTTAAATCAAAATATATATAAGAGTACTAACGATAATTAAAAGCGAGACAATCGTTAGCCTTTTTCGTCTCATGTATCTATTTCTAAAACCACATATTATTTTGATAATAAATACAAATACGAAGAAACTAATGACTTATCTTGTAGGTGATTATGGATAACACTCATTGAACATATATTACTATAATGTATGATATAAATATGTTTTTGAGTAAAGGACTCTTTACCACCCGGTTTGCCTAATGACACTTTTTCACCCAAAAAATTTAAAATACAATTTTATTACTCACAACAACTTCTGTTAGTGAATTTCATTGTAAAGAAGGGCATAATGGTCAAAAGTATATATAGTAAGGGTAGGATGGTCATTAATATTATTTCGTTTTTCACCTTTTTCTCCTTATTTCTTTGGCCACGCTTCCTTTTTCCTTTCTCCTTTTTTTTTTTTTTTTTTCCTTTGAGCAACATTGTTGCCTGCCACTATTTCTTGGGTAGAAAAAAAAAAAAAAAAAAAACCGAACCAAACCAAATCGGGAAACCGGATCAAAACCAGTTATCCGGAGTAACTGGTTCGGTTTGCAAATTGGAAAAACCGGTTCAGTTGCGATTTAGTATTTTTGAACCAGTTACTTGAAACAAACCAGTTTCCCCGAAAAATTTTAAAAATCATATACATATATTCTTCATTTTTTTCCCCAAATTTTACCCTAAACTCTTCCTGTAAGAAATTTATTCTTTTCTCTTCATTACCGGCCCAACATACTCTTTATCATCCACATCATCATCAAATTCAACTCCATTTCATCTTCTTCTTCAAGGTCTTTCATAAGTTTCCGGCTCCCCAAAATGTTCCATCTTTTCCTCTTCCTCAAACTCTTTACACACAAATTGTGCTTCCTTCACATCCTTTTCGTTGGACCTTCATAAAGTGCTTCAAACAACTCTGCAATATTAACCATAAGATTCTATCTGGCTTCAGAGTATAAGCAATCGGTTTAATAGCTTTGAGCTTCTTGAGCAACTTTCCCTTCATTCCTTTCATATTCTCGGATTCAGCGGTCGAAAAGCCAAAATCTGAAGTTGATTGAAGAATTATGCGCAAAGATTCAAAGATTGTTTCAGATCTTGAAGATAAAGCAATGAAATGAAATGATTTTTTTTTTTTTTTCTTTGTGGTTGGCTTGAGTGAGAGAGCTCTCAAATAATAGGATAATTGTTTTTAGAATTAGAAATTTAGATTTAGGGGTTGTGTTTAAAACCGATTCAAAAACCAGTTAACTAGTAATCGAACTGATAATTCCGTTCGGTTAGTAACCGGTTCAAGAGTTAATCTGGTCCAGTTTTGGTTCGGATTATCCCATGAACCGAAAAATTGATTTGATTCAAAAAGTGGGCAATCCGATTCGGTTAACCGGATTTTCACACCCTATCATTTCGTTCCATATAATAATAAAAAAATTAATTAAAATACTAAAATATATTTTTGTTTTTACAAATATCACTATATTTGATGAAAATTATTATGTAATATAACTTTTGAATAATAAAATTGCATTTTTTTATTTTTGGATTAAAATGTCGTTAGGCCATACTTCACGTGGGAAAAACGTTTACTCTGTTGTTTTGATGGTGGATCGCAATTCGCAAATAAGACTAAAACAGTTAAATTTTTGTGCTGACCATGCAACTCAATTTTTGGGCACAATTTTAATGCAGAAGTTAATTATTGAGTGACAGGACCTATCAATGACCAGTCATACTTAACACATGGCATTTACTTCGATCTGACGTGGTTTGACTGTGTGTCAGTTATATCACATGGACTGTCTCTTATTTTTCATTTTGAAATCTTCAAATATTAACACTACCCAATCAGTTGACTCAATAAAACTTATTATCTATCAAACTAATTCTATCAACACAAGTTTTAAAATACTACTAAATAACTAGATAAAATTATTAAAAACCTCTTTAAGAATTATAAAATATTTCCTATAAAATATAAAAAATACCTTAAAATATTTAATAATTTTCAAAAATTGTTGAAATATTTGAGATTTATTAATTTCTTTTTAACCAGTTTAAGTTAAATCTAAAATAAATTATGTTACTCGCAATTTCATTTTGTATATCGAACCTGTTTTGAAGAAAAATTTACAAAAACCGGGTAATTTTTATAATCCATTAATTATTTTAGAAGTAAATATAATTGGGAGGGACTAATAGCTATGGTACCCATATCAATAAATTATCAATTTCTAAATTTATATGTTATTTTCTATGACTTTATAGAAAAGATTATCTACTAATGTGAACATTTAATCTTGTCCTTTTCTCATCGAACATGGTCTATATTGTTTAGCATAATAAACTCATAAAGTTGGTCAATTAAATCAACCTTTTTTTTTTCTTTTCAAGTCAAATCAATTTTGATCAATTTAATTTGGCCAACTCAATGGAATCTATAATGTTATCTAAAGTAATGGGAAAATAACTAGGGATGACAGTGTAAGTCCAACTTCTAGCTTTACAATATGCTTAGATGCATTAATTTTTTATTTTTATTTATTAATATGGTCCAGTGTTCACAATTAAAATGTGAGTTTCAATTTGATTCATGGTTGTTTTTTGATTTTATAGTAAAGTAACTGTGATTCCATTTTTTGACAAAATAAGTGTGGATAAACATCTTATACATGAGGGTTTTGTTGTTAATTACTAGATAATAAATTCATCCCCAATAACTAAAGATTAAAGATGTATTAGTTAACTTAAAAATTACTTTAACTAAATGCAGTCAATAAAATAAAATAAAATAAAAGGAATGTTTTAAGGTCTTCACTGTATTTAAATTAACTTTATCAATTCAATAAATACCCTACATTGAATTTTACAATATAAATAATCTAAAATATTAACCTAATCATCTAATCATAATCACATAATATGATATTGTTGCTTAAATAATAACGCAATGATCCTCTATGTTTTAATTTTTTTTTTTATAAAAAATATTTAACCATATATACTTTCATCTAATCAATACAAATCGAGTCAACATATATGACCTACACCAATATTATTTAAACGAGTGCATGTGCATCTTCAGTCAAATTTTATTCTAATCATAAACCTTACATTTCAGTAAATACCATTTATTTTTTTTTATTTTTTTTGTAACCAAGGTGTTCAGCCCAACTTACATGCACCTCAACTAATCTTTGAGAGACTCGACTAACAGCCCCCCACCATGACCTCCCACTTAAATCACCAGATGCTTAACGAGGAATCGAACTTGAGACTGTTCGCATATTCATATTATCCCCAATTCACCCTAATCATCTAGACTTCCATGGAGGTGTATTTCAGTAAATATTTACATTGAAATGTTCAACAATATATAATGATCTAAAATTTTATCTAATCATAATTATATATTCGATATTTTTCCAAATAATACAACATTCCACTCTATTTTAAAAAATATTCATAAAAAGAAAAATTTACATAAATACATCCCATTAATCAATACAACTAAGTCAGCATATATGACTAAATACAAATATTATTGAACGAATTTATATACATTCCGACACTATATACATCCTAAACATACATACTTTTGAACGAGCTCATGTGCATCCATCGACAGAAATAATTGTACAGTGTACACTTAAATTGTGGGTTGCCTAGTTTGGTGATATGGGGGTGGAGGGCAAAAAAGGTCATTAGCTGTACCTATCTTGCAATTTCTAAAAGCAACTTGGCAAAGTCATTTTGTGGTTAGAAATTGAAAAGAAATAAGGGCCCTTTCAACTTTCACGTGTTTGAAAAATCTTGGATTTATCCAATTCCACGTTGTGTTTTTAATTTTTTTTTTTCCACGAGTTGACCAGAGTAAGCGGCTTGGTCTTATTGATTTGTCAAGTAAAATTGATTCTATCTATATAGGAGAACTCGTTTAACCTCTATGATTGGTCATATATTGAGTTCATTGCTGATAAACTATAAAGAACCCTTAGGATAAGGGTTGTTTTGTTATGTGGTTTTACAGTGTAAGGGTGTTTTTTGTTTTAATAATACTATACTTACAATAAATCTTATAAGATTTCCATACAAAATGATGTGGTAAAAAATGAATAAAATTATGAATTTAATGACTCTTCCATTCATTTTTTGCCACCTCACTTTGTATAGAGATCTTTGTAAAATTTCTTTGTAAGTGTAGCATTACTCTTTTGTTTTTTTTATGATTTTTCAAAAAATTTGGCGAAATAAGCCCTTTCCTCAAATTGAGAATTCATGTCTAATTTAGATTCACTGCTTTCTAATAATAAAGAACTCCTCAATTAAGGATTGTAGCAAAGTTGTTTTCATAAATATCTTTCTTGTAAAATCCCTCTTCATGTTTTCTCATACATTTAACCTCTCCTTCAACCTCAAAGATGCTGTAGTATTCTGATAGTGTTGAGAATAGCAAAAGGCATCACATAGTTTGTAACACTGTCATATCTTCTTTTATGTTTCTAATGTGCTATTATTTTCACTAGCCATTCTTAGATGATATTAGGTTGTGGGATAAAGGAGAGTCTTGACCACAGATTCAACCGATCGTCATATGATCGGCTATCATAGTTTCTTACATACAAAACTCCATAAACCTTCTAGCGACGAAGGTCTAGTAACCTTTTTAAGGGTATTTTGTCTTTTATAATTATTTATTAAACTGATAAAAAAGCCCTTAGATAGGGTTGTTCAGTTAGATTAAACGATGTAAGGTGTTTTGTCTTTTATGCTTTAAATATGTTTGAAAAAATAAAAGTCCTTGAAATAAACTCCTTTTTCAAACGAAAATTAAACTCTTATCACGATTCTACCAGCTTTAAATTAATAAAGAACTTCTAAAGTTAATGGTAGATATACCATTTAAACATATAGAGTATTTTTGTCTTTCATGATTTTTATATTTTATTTTAAAATAAAAGTTGTTGAAAATAGCCTCATTTTCAAAACCAAAAATCCATTTCTTATTAAGATCTACTAGCTTTATGATTATACAGATCTTCGCAAGTTAATGATCTCTATCCACAAGATTAACGTGTAAGACTATTTTTGTCTTTTCATGATTTATTATGAGTATTTATTTATTTCAGACAAAAGTTGATGAATAATCTCCTTTTTCAAAGTGTAATTCATTTTTGAACAAGATCTACAACTTTATAATGGATAAAAGGATTCTTCAAGTTAAGGATGTTAAATCTGATTATAGCAATAACGGTAATTTTTTTCTTTTATAACTAATATATATATTATATTTTTTTTGTAAAAATAAATTGGTGCAATAAGCTTCTTTTCTTAATTTATTTTGAGGTGTTACATTTATTCGGATGTTCATTTATTGAACCTAGAATTGAAGATTATATCTAGTAAATTAAAGAGTTAATATTTTGTTTTATTGTTTTATATTTTTTCCATTTGGTGAAATGTAATGGCAACCTTTTTTTGTTGAAAAAAATTATTAAGGTTAATGTTTTATTATTATATGATATAAAAGGATCCATCGAGGTAGTTTTAGTCTTTACATAGAAGAAAAAATCAATCATTAATTTTTAGGGTATTTGGCAAGTTTATGAAACAGGTAAACCTTGAAAGTAAACCAAAACCAGAGAGTTGATTTTTTGTTTTTAGAGCAAACGATGTTCTCAACCCAAGGTTTAGCCAAATCCCAGTTCATACCCCTGGTTTTATTTATTCTATATTCCCCCCTTAAACTAACACTGTAAGTTAATTTTAATTTTGATTTGTACAATTACCATCCTGCCCTTCGTTCTTATTTCACCCCCCCAACCACCATCACCCTCACCATCCAGCCACCACCACCACCACCACCCACGAAACCCATCGCCGTTCAGGCCCAATTTGGCCTGATTCCGACGCCGATTGACCAACCCCACACCACCATCAGGATCCTCTCATCTCCCTCTCGAAACCCCTCTCATCTCTAACTGGTTGCTGCCACCGTTCGTCGACCACTGTGCCCAATTTGTTCGCGTGCTGCAAGCAAAATTTCGGTCTCTCCCGGTGCTGGAAATCAACCTCGTTACCACCAATAACTTCACCAACATCCCACCTCAAAAAGCCCCAAACAGATCCAACGTGGTTGCCCGTCATTCGCCGTTCGTCACTCCCCTTAGGGTTTTGCGATTTTGGTGAAAATTAGATTTATTAGAGGTGATTCAGGATTTTACAAGGAGTTTGTGGTGTGTGATTGATTTGAGGTTGATTATGCTTGTTTTCGAAGTTTTTTTTTGTTGTTTTTGGGTTGGATTGATTTCGGGTTGGCTTGTGGTTTAGTCGTGAATTGCAACGGTGTTGGCTGGTGATTGGGAAGCAACGGTGGTCAATGTTGGTAGGGTTTTGTTTAGGAGGAAGTGAAGAGGCTAATGGTGATGAGTGGTGGGATTTTGGAGTCGAAAAACCGCCGGAATTTTGCTTGCAGCATGCAACAATTTGGGCGCGTGGTTAAGAACGGTGGCACAAAACAGTTGAGATAGAGGGGGTTTTCGAGAGGGGAGTGAGAGGATCCTGATGGTGGTGTTGGGTTGGTCATCAGCGTCGGAATCAAGCCAAATTGGGCCTGAACTGTGATCGGGTTTCGTGGGTGGTGGTGGTGGCTGGAGTGGTGAGGTGATGGTGGTTGGGTGGGGTGAAATAAGAATGAAGGGCAGATGGTAATTGCACAAATCAAAATTTAAAATTAACTACTGTAGTTTAAGGGTGAGAATATGGAATAAATAGAACCAGGGGTATAAACTTGGGATTTGCTAAACCTTGGTGCGACCATGTCGTCTGCTCTTGTTTTTAATGATTTCCTCATATTTCAACTTTCAAGTGGTCAGTCCTGGGTATTATTCAAGAGTTGACCCAAGTAAACGTTTTATATTTTGTATGCTTGGATTTATAATATTTTGTGATGTGGTAGTTTTTGTTTTTCTATTTTAAACAACTATAAAAAAATTAATTTTAATTTTTCTCTTTTTTATTTGTTAATTTAGCCTATGATGTAATCAGCTAGGTCATGAACATGTATTATTGCAAGCTCAATTCAAATCCGTGGCAAATTAATTAATTAGTTTCTTATTTTAGTAAATTTTGATTATAGATATAATTTAATTAAAGTATTAAAGTGAGGTTGTTACAAAGGTATTATTACATATGAGTAATTTTCTAATGTGGACTAGAACCCATTAAAATTTGATTTACAGAATTATTTTATTATAAATAAAAGTCAACATTAAATTATATATATCAAAATTAATCTTCTAAGAATTTTTGATATTATTTCTATATAGAACAAGTCGTCGTTACATTTACTTTGGATTTAAAATTACTCGATGATTGTTTCTTCAATACTTCCTTAGATCGTTTATTAATAAACTTTCTAAAATTTTTTTTACTATATATTATAATTCAATTCAAAGACGTTGGTTTCCCTCAAAATATGCTACTTGATATTTATTGATGAAAAAACTAATTACAATTATCATCCTAAGATATTTAAAAAAAAAAAGAAGATTTTATTGTTTTTTGAAGTTGAGATTATTAATTTACCTCAGTAAGATCACGTCTTATATTAGATATTCTTATTAGCGAGTTTATTTTTTTGGATATTTTAAGAAGATTTCTGAAATTATAAAGAATATAATTATTTTTCTAACAATAATGAGTTCATGTTATAGATTAGGTAAATGAAAGGAACACGTTCAAATTTGTCATTTTTTTAAAGAGCAATGCTAGTTTTATAAGACACATACAAAAGGGCATATAAAGTCAATCCCTACCCTTGATTTTCATGATTTCTCTCTCTCTCTCTCTCCTCTTTCTCTATTTCCATTTTTTCTTTTGTTTTTGCTATGGATAATGTCACTTTGTAGCCCTCTTTGTATGGGTCTTTGTAAGATACATTTTTCTTTTTTAAATAATGAAAATCCTAATTAAATCAATTAAATAATACTCTGCAAGCTAGGAGATCAAATATTTGGTCAAAATTAAAATGTCAAACAACTTTTTGCGTGCAATTTAATGATAAGAAAACTTTATGGGCATTCATACAATCTTTTTAATTTAAAAAGGTGTATTTTTTCTTCATTTTTTGAAAGTCTTGCGAAAGTCTTTTACAAGTTTGAAATTTAGGTTTGATTTGGTTGATAATGTGAAAACAAATTTTAAATACTAACATTCGATTCAAAAATTGTGTTCTAAAAATGTATTTGACGTACGTGATACTACGAATTGTTATTAGTTAAACATAAAAAAAAAAAGGTTTTTTGTTTACTAAGTTTATACTAATTCTTAAAATTATTTGAACGTAATATTTTCGAATATAAATTTGAGTCTACTTCCAATTGGCAAGAGTTAAAATTTGAAATTGGAAATGTTAACATGTGCAATAGAATTTTACTTATTTAACAGCTATAAAATGTAATTTTTCTCTATTTGGAAATGTTAGGGCTAAAAATCATCCTTGGCCCAAATAAAACGAGCATGACAATGAAAAGCCAAGCCCAATCCCGTCTGGATTAGGTCCATCTGGGACAAGATACAGTCGGCCCAGACCACCAGGGTACGAGTCTCTCAATCCCGGCCCATTTCCTAGCCTATGGGCGAATCCAGGGCCCACGCCCCCCTCAAATATTTTCCTATTCCCGAGCAATCTCCTATTCGAGGTCACCTTCCTGTTCGGAACACTTTTCTACTGGAAGTTGCTCTCCTAATCAGAATCACCCTTCCTATCCGGACACTGGTAGACAGCTTATCACGGTCCTAATTCTTCTAGGTTTACATCAGAGTCACATTAGGACTCCCTACTCCCACCAGGTTGGGAGACCAGACAGTCCTATATACACGAGGCTAACCCTCTCACAGGGACAAATTACAATACAACCTTCACACCCCGAAGCTCCTACGTGACGAGCTTCACATCACGGCCGTAGTCACAGTCTCCGACTAGACTTCCGGTAACCTCTCTACTCCCTAGCCCTCACTATATTAGCCTCTTTCAGCCTTGCTGACTTGAGCGTCAGAGTGCCTACGGCAAACACCACTCCGGTGTTTTCCATCGTTTCACGCGTGTTTCTTTACGTGTGTAGGTACAACAAATTGCTAGTGGCCTCAACCTCACATGATCAATCCTTCCTTCCGTACCAGTAGATTTTTACGTCTACAGAAATTCGACAAAAAACTCACTAGAATCCATAGTAAATATAATCTTATTATATGATTGTCATATCATCAATTTTAATTTGTTGAATGTATTTTTAATTTTTAATTTCACTTATTTTATATATCATTCATCGTTTTTACGTATCGCTAGATTGTCACAAATTGAAGACCAAAAAGAAAAAGGCATGCAAGACATCAACGAAAAAATGAACTAGTGCTTCTAACTCTGTCCTCTGCGCATCCGTCAACACTGTACCAACTACTGGTTCTGCTACCCCAGAAACAATCACTTGCCTATACTCTTTAAAGCGCACAAAATTTTCCATTAGCATGCTCCAATGGTCATAGTGACCATCTGAGGTCTCTTTGCCCTTGCTGAAGCTTGATATTTCTTCTTCATAGAATCCCAAATTTGCTTGGAGGCAAGGGCAGATCTAGCCTAGTTTTGGTTCACCCTAAATTTTTTTTTTAAAATACTAATATGTATAATTTTTAGATTTTGGTCCACCCTAATAAGAATTTCTGAATCCGCTACTGATTAAAGGTGTCTTTGCAAATGATTGTCTCCAATATAGAATGATCAATTGCCTGAAAAAGTTAGTTCTTCGCCTTCAAATATTAGAGTACTAAAAATTATTGATAAACCTATAACATTTGTGATAATTTGTAAGAAAAAAGTAGAGGTATATGTCCCTTCGATCCCTTGCAACTGAATTTGTTATATTTACTACATTGTATTCATAAACTACACATAAAAATTTTAAACATAAATTTTTATATAAGAAATTTATCTTATTTGATGAGAGTTTGTGTAGTTTATGTTTAAAATTTTTAAACATAAACTACATGTAAAAAAAAAGAAAAATGAAAATTTAACTTATTTGATGGATTTTCATTTAGGGGTAAATTTGTAAAATTTGTCAAAAAAATTTAAAACTTAAGAAGGGTCAACTGACCCCCCCCCCCCCCCCCCGGGGAAAAAAAAAAATTATACTAGTTACTTCTTGTCCATAAACTCCGCCTACAAACTTTGCATATAAATTTTTATTTGTAAACCGATCTATCTTGTGATAATAATTATGATAACAAAAGAATAAATATTATTTTTATAAATTTTGTTAGTTTTCTGAAAAATTAATTTCTGAGTCGCCCCTATTCACAAGTCACTTTGAGAAGCGTTAAAGAATAAGTCAGAAAAGACCGACAAAAAAAGTTATGAGCTTAAAATACACGGCCAAAAGACGGCTGTGACTCTATAAAATCCATAACAGGTGACGCTTTTCTTTATCATCTTCTTCTTCAATTTTCAGGAATTTTAAAACCTCGAAGCTGTTGATCCAGTCCCTTCCTTGCTCTTTCTTCTTCCTAATTTCTTCTGCTAGCTCTTTCTCTGAAACATCATTCATTCATTTTTAACATTACTTTTCTTTTGTGTTTCAAATACGTACAATTCTTACAATTATTTTCTCATCTTAACGTACACTCTTGAAACGTTCATTCTTTTCTAGCTGCTGATCCAGTCGCCATTTTTGACTGATCTCATTGCTATTTACTTGCTCACCCCTTTGCTCCTTTTTGAAGACTCAGTCTGAGGCCACTTCTTCTTTATTGTTTCAAGCTCTTGCATTAATTGTATGAAATATCAGCAAATTTCAATTCATTTTCTAGGTTAAGTATCAGCAATTAAATCACTTTCAGATCTTTTTAGAGTTTTTTTTTTTTTTTTAATAATTGTTTAATATTTTTTGTTAACATTTTGGTGATATTTACAGTCGATTAATCATGTCATCTCTGATTGCAAGAACTGGGAGACACAGACAAAGATATCAAGACCAGCTCAGGCTTGTTTCTGGGTATTTCATTTCTCCAATCTTTTTAACTCTTTTATAATTTTTTAAGAATTGATCTGTAATTAATCGTTTCTTTAGTATGATATTGTTCGCTTTAGGCTGAGCTTTTTTTGTATTCTAGTATGATACAGTCCCAATAACCTTCTATATCCTATATAGTATATGATTCTTATAACTGTGAGATCACCCGGGTCCGAGTTTATAAGCAGTGACAATTGCTCTATGAAGACTCTTTCGCTCGCTTAATCTATGCTATGGTTTAGATGGTATGGCTTAGGGATCTTGGTTTTGGGTGTTGCAATTTTTTTTTTTGGATAATTTACTTGTTCACAATCATTTTCTTCCAGAATTTTATTGGATATTGCGTGCTTAAAATAATAAAACCAAATTTGTATCTAGCTTCTGTTCTTTTAACTGATTATTAACTTAAAATGAAGATTTTTTTTTTTAATGTCAATTTTGATGGATGAGTCTTCACACTTCATTTCTTGTAATTTGTTTTTGAATTACTTTCACATAACTGTTTCAAGTTTAACAAATTTTATGGGATAATATCATCTACATGCTTTCTCTAGTTTGACTAATTAAGATATCCAAATACTTTATTTAGGAATAGAATCTTCAATAGAAATGTCATATTCTGCTTATTTATTCAAGTAATTTATTTTCTCTAAGTCAACTTGGATAATATTTCATCAAAAGAGAACTAGACCCACTTATATTTACTTCACATGTCACCTAGTTTTCATCGACCTTTAATCTACCCAAACTTTTGATTATTAAAAAATTAAATTTTTTTTTTTTTATTTTATTTCATAGGGTGAGTTTGGAAACTTTTTGAGTCTTTGAAACTTTGGTGTATTTTTCTTCACTCCTGACAATGCTGCTTTTGTTTATTTTTTTGTGAAAAAAATAGGTGCATTCCTTATAGGTTTCAGAAGAATGCTAAGGATCAAAATTGCGCCACGGAAAATAATGTTCTTGTGCTAATGATCTCGACGCCAAATCGCGATGATCTTGTGTTTCCCAAGGTTTTAGCATTTTTCATTTTCTTATGATATGAACAAAATAGGCGTTTATAATGTGGCAGTCCGTTATAAGTTATAATTTATGAATCAACATTAGTCTTCATCTGATTGTCAGGGTGGATGGGAGAATGATGAGACCATTGGCGAAGCTGCGTGTCGCGAGGCCTTGGAGGAAGCCGGCGTCAAAGGATTACTTGGTGTAGGTTTCTTTGTTCTTTCTTGCTACATGAATTAACTGAAATTTTTTACATTGATGAGAAACCATTGAACTATTCCGACTAGGTTTTCGAGATTTTTATACATGAACTTTCCTTTTTGTGTTTCCGATTCGTCAAATGAATCCTAATTTTAATTTATTACAGGAAAATCCTCTTGGAGTTTGGGAGTTCAGAAGCAAGAGCAAGCAAAATAGTTGCAGCAATGAAGGAGGATGTAGAGGTTATATGTTTGTATTGGAGGTCACTGAAGAGCTTGAGACATGGCCTGAGCAAGCCAATCATGATAGGAAATGGGTAAGTCACGATTTTTCGGTTATGTAAATCCATCTCCCGTCATGTGTGACGGTCTGAAAGACTTAAATATTAATGTTGAATTCATACCTATTAATATAAGCCTTTTAAAGAAGTGATTTTTTTTTTTCTTTTTAAGTCATTTGTAGAAAAATAGTCATTGTACTATTTATATGTTTAGTGACCTATATTTATTGTAAATTTATAGCTCTCAGTAGATGAAGCATTTAAATTTTGCCGATACGATTGGATGAGGGATGCTCTTAAGAAGTTTTTGATGGCTCTCCCAAGAGACATGACTCAAGGAACAAGTGAAATGGTGGGAGAGCTTCCTACACTCCCAGTTTCCGGCTCCGAATCTGAGCATAAAAGGTTGTCGCCGGGTTGCTCTAAGAAGCCTTCTGGCCTACAACACCTTGAGGATTCTTGTACAAAATGTGTTGTTCAAGCGTAACATGTACATGAGTGATCATGAGTCCTATACAATTTCTTAGAGAAAAGTAGCTTCTTGGCCAAAAAATACTTATTTGTTCATATGTACCGCTCTTGTCTACTTTTCTCATTAAGGTTGTAAATGTGTGAAACTGCAAACACAACGGCTACCTTGAGGCAATATTAGAAATAATGTCCTTGATTTTGATTTTGATTTTGTGATATTGAACATCTATTATTCATTTATTGTTATATTCTTTTCCATGCCAATCATTTTTCAATCTTGAGTTAGTATTTGGCCAAATTGTTAAACAATAAAATATTGTAATATCTCTTGGGATATTGTACAAGAAGTCTTAAGATCAAACGTTATTTATATCATAATTCAAATTATAGAAATTTGAAAACAAAATTATGATAATTATTTTCTTAAAAAATCTCTGTTAACTAATTATCAATAAATGTTGTAATTGGGGATCCACCGCCTTAACTTTGAGGTGGTGAATGGGGGAGGGGGTGTTGACTATAAAACCCCCCCTCCCTTTCATTTTAACACACAATTAATGGAGAAAGTGTAGAAGTATTGCAACCCCCTCCAATTCTACTCTCTTAAATTTCTATCCCTCTTAATCTATTATACTTGCACCTTTAAAATTATAACACGTTATCAGTACGAAGAGCTTAACAAGTATAACGTTGCACCTCTATCGAAAGTAAGTACTTCAATTCTATATGTATTCTTTAATCTTTGTTTTTGCCTTTATGGTCGAATTTATTCATCATTATTAAATTTCGTCTTTATAGTCGGATTTATTCATTATTATTAAATAGGGCTGTGCAAAAAAAACCGGTAACCGAACCCGGATTTTCGGGTGCCCGAAAATTCGGGTCGGTTTCGGGTAGTTTTTATAAGATACCCGAATTTTCGGTTCGGGTATCGGTTATTTAATTTTAGAAAACCGGGTACCTGGTACCCAGTTTTTATTAAAAAAAAAAAATAAAAAAAAAATACGTTAGACTAAAGTCTAAAACCCAAAAAAAAATCCCCAAATCTGAAAATTTCAGATGCCCTAAAACTAAAACCCGTCACTCTCCAGTCTCCACTGCGTAAAGCCGTAAACTTCCAATCTCACTGTCTCAGTCTTCCAAACATTACCAGCAAAGCTTGAATTGAAAGTGTTAGTAGCCTTGGAAAAAGTAAGAAAATATCCCACTTTAAAAGGATCTTCCATGAGAAAAGACGATTTTCATTGGTTCCCAAAATATCCTAAAAGCTTATAATACAAGCAAAAAGACAGTTCACTTTGAAGATTTTCAGTTTTAGTGGAGAAAAACTCTCGTGTCCTTTCCTTTTTTTACCGGAAAATACAAACACTATTGCTGCACGCAAACTCTCTACGCCATCCCTTCTGCAGTTGCAATTAAAACTGCAGAACTGAAAATGAGTTGTTGCCTTAAGTAGCTGAGCAAGTTCTTGAGTAGCTGAGCAAGTTTTTTTTTTTAGAGTTTGTGCATCGGTTGACTGAAGGGATTAAAGGAGAACAGAGGTAATAGAAAATGGAAGAGAGTTTGAGAATTTGAGAGGGGATGTTGGTTAAAGAAGTCAATGAATTTGAGAAGAACTGCTGGTTAGGAGTTAGGACTGCTGGAAAATTTGGGTAACAAAATCGGATACCCGGTTTGTGACCCGAATTTTCGGGTACCCGTAAAACCGGGTATTCTAAAACCGGTTCGGTTAGCGGGTATATTTTTGGAGGAACCCGAATTTTCGAGTACCCAGTTTTTGGCCAAAATCGGAGCGGGTACCCGGTTTTGCACAACCCTATTATTAAATTCTACCTCTACGGTCGGATCTATTTATTATTGTTAAATTCCGCCTCTATAGTCAAATCTATTTATTAAATTCCGCCTCTATGACTAGATCTATTTATTATTGTTGAATACCGCCTTCATGGTCGGATCTATTTAATCTTGTTAAATACAACCTTCATGGTTAGATCTGTTTTTAATATATTTTCGATAACCAATGTTAGCAATTGTACTTCCATATTATATTTAATAAATGAACTTGAAGTTCCATAAATAAATATCATTTTAGAACTTGAAGCTCTAAATACTAATTACAAATATGAAGTTTGTAAAACAAAGACAAAAATTGGACCTGAAGTTCTATATCATAAAGATGAAGTTTTGTAAACATCCTTACCAACGTAAATTTTTTTTTAAGGATGGACTTCGAAACTGAGACATTGATATCCAGTAATGGTGGAGACATTTGTATAGTAGACAGTGCAACAACGAACACCATCCTTCAGGATATAAAATATTTCTCAGGTTTGACCTTTACTGGGGCTAAAATAAATACCATATCAGGATCTGTAAACATAATTGAGGGCTTCGGAAGAGCAACACTTGTGTTACCAAGTGGAATTAAATTAAGTATCTATGATGCTTTATATTCTAGTAAATCCAGAAGAAATTTGCTTAGTTTCAAAGATATACGACTCAATGGATACCACATTAAAACTTTAAGTGAAAAGGATGGAGAGTTTCTATACATCACTACTAGTATTTCATGCCAGAAGCATGTACTAGAGAAACTCTCTACTTTCTCATCAAGGTTATATTACACATTCTTGAAGAATGTTGAAGTCTATGTAGTTATAAACCAGAAGTTCATTGCTCTTAAACTTTTTAAAATTTGGCACGACCGTCTTGGTCACCTAGGATCTGCTATGATGCGTAGGATCATAGAAAACTCACATGGGCACCCATTAAAGAACCTGAAGATTCTATCATCTAATGAGAGTGCTTGTATTGTTTGTTCACAAGGCAAATTGGCATTTAAGCCATCTATCACTAAAATTGGTGTAGAATCCCCATCATTTTTACAAAGAATTCATGGCGACATATGTGGAATTCATCCACAAGTGGACCCGTCCACTATTTCATGGTATTGATTGACGCATCAACACGATGGTCACATGTTTGTCTACTATATCTACCTATAATGTTGCC
Source organism: Pistacia vera (assembly GCF_008641045.1). Lineage (NCBI taxonomy): Eukaryota > Viridiplantae > Streptophyta > Magnoliopsida > Sapindales > Anacardiaceae > Pistacia > Pistacia vera. Next base: position 97,882 of record NW_022196728.1, on the reverse strand, counting down.
TTTGCTAGATTGCTGGCACAAATCATCAGATTACGGGCACACTTTTCAGATTACCCAATTAAAGCAATCCGTCTGGACAATGCTAGTGAGTTTACCTCAAAGACATTTGATGACTATTGTACATCAATGGGAATTGATGTTGAGCACCCAGTGCCACATGTACATACCCAAAATGGTATGGCAGAGTCATTTATAAATCGTATCATATTAATTGCAAGAACTTTGCTATTACGTATGCAATTACTAACTTATGCCTAGGCTCATGCTATTTTACATGCTGCGGCATTAATTCGCTTAAGAGCCATTGCATATCATCAATACTTTCCAATATAGCTTGCATTTGGACATTCGCCTAATATATTCCATTTAAGAAATTTTGGTTGTGCTGTGCAAATTCCAATTGCACCCCCTCAATGTACCAAAATGGGACCCCAATGTCATTTGGGAATATATGTTGACTATGATTCACCATCTATTATCAGATATCTTGAGCTCCTGATGGGCGATTTGTTTATCACACGTTTTGTGGATTGCCATTTTGATGAGACAACATTCCCATCTTTAGGGAAAAAGGCAAAGCCTCCTGAAGTAAGGCCTGAACTTTCTTGGAAAGTGAATTCTATGTTTCATTTAGATCCTCGCACATCTCAATCTAAAATTGAAGTGGAAAGAATAACACATTTGTAAAATATTGCCAACCAAATGCTTGATCCATTTACAAATGCTGCAAAAATAACGAGATCATACATTTCTGTTGTCAATGCACCAGTAAGGATTGATGTTACCAATGAACAACCCATATGGGCAGCGATCGATTCATCTATTATACGCCAGAAGCGTGGTAGGCTTGTTGGAGCCAAGGATACTATTCCTAGGAAACGAAAGGCACAGAATCAAATAGGTGCCAAATTGACAATACTTGAATAATTGCAATTCCTCATCTTTTAAACTAACTCCAGAAGAGTTAACAGTCTCTGAAAGGACATAAACCCCTAAAAAGGAAGAAATCCTTGAAGGAATACAAGAACATAGAAATGAAGAAATTTCTATGAACTATGCGCACTCTAGAGAAATATAGATTTGTGAAAACACTATTATCAATAACATATTCTCATACGCAGTAGCTACTGAAATTATGAATGATGAGTTTGAGCCATGTTCTATTGATGAATGTTGACAAAGACATGATTGGCCAAAATGGAAAGAGGCAATTCAAGCATAATTAACCTTCCTAGCAAAACGTAATGTATTTGGACCTGTAGTCCAAACGCCTGAAAACATGAAACCCGTAGGATACAAGTGGGTATTCACAAGGAAACGAAATGAGAAAAATGAGATTACTAGGTATAGGGCCAGACTAGTGGCTCAAGGTTTCCTGCAGAGACCCGAAATTGACGTTGATGAGACGTATTCACCAGTGATGTATGCTATCACATTTCGTTACTTGATTAATTTATCAGTCTCAGAATGACTTGATATGCGTCTCATGGATGTTGTCACTACATATTTGTATAGTACATTGGATATTGATATCTATATGAAAATCTTTGAAGGATTCAAAGTGCTAGAAGCAAATAAAAGGAACATGTATTCAATAAAACTGTAAAGATCGTTATATGGGTTGAAACAATCAGGACGAATGTGGTATAATCGTCTTAGTGAATATCTGATTAAGGAAGGATACATCAAAGATCCTGTATACCCGTGTGTCTTTATAAAAAGGTCAGAATCAGGATTTGCAATTGTGGCAGTATTTGTTGATGACATGAACTTAATAGGGACTCTTGAAGAACTCACAAAAGTTGCCGAGTACTTAAAAAAAGAATTTGAAATGAAGGATCTCGGGAAAACAAAGTATTGTCTCGTCCTGCAAATTGAGCATTGTTCAAATGGAGTTTTGCTCTATCAATCAAATTATATTGAAAAGATCTTAAGCAATTTTATATAGATAAATCTCACCCCTTGAGTACCCCAATGGTAGTTCGTTCTCTTAATCCTAAAAATGATCTATTTCATCCTTAAGAAGATGATGAAAAGATAATTGGTCCGTATCTGAATGTAATATGTGCATTATTATATTTGGCACAATGTACGAGACTAGGCATAACATTTGCAGTGAATCTATTGGCAAGATTTAGCTCTGCACCAACTTGCCAACATTGGAATGGGATCAAACATGTCTTTCGTTACCTCAGTAGAACAAAAAGCTTGGGATTATTTTATCCAAAGAAATTTGTTAATGATCCTAAATTAGTTGGCTATACAAATGTTGGGTACTTTTCTGATCATCACAAAGTCTACTCGCAAATGGGATATGTTTTCACTCATAATGGTACTGCAGTATCATAGCGCTATACAAAACAAACCTTGGTTGCTACTTCCTCAAACCACTCTGAGATTTTTGCGCTTCATGAAGCCAACCGAGAATGTGTATGGTCAAGATCTGTCATCCATCATATTGAAAGTACATGCAAATTGCCACGTACCTCAGATACTCTCATAATCATAAATGAAGACAATGCAACATGTATTGCTCAAGTCAATGGAGGATATATAAAAAGAGATAGTACCAAGCACATTTCACCAAAGTTCTTTTACACTCACGAACTCCAGCAAAGTCGAGAGATTGATGTCAAACAAATATGTTTCAGTGATAATCTTGTAGATTTATTCACTAAGGCCTTACTGATATCAACATTTGAAAAGTTAGTGTATAACATCGGTATGTGGTCACTCAATAATTTATTAAATTAATTCTACCATTATGAGGGGGAGAATTGATTAAGAGGAGTATCGATTAGGGGAAGTTTTTAGAAAAGTTTATTACACTATTTGTTATATTGGACATATGTGCACTGTACTTTTTTTTCCTTGATCAGGTTTTGTCTCACTAGGTTTTCCTGACAAGGTTTTTAATGAGGCAGTATGAAGCATGTCCAATTTCACATTACAATAGAGTTGTATTTTTTTACTTAAGTTTTTTTCTCATTGGGTTTTTCTTCAGTAAGGTTAAATACAATTATCTGTAAGCGGTGGATGTTCGAGGGGGAGTGTTGTAATTGGCCATCCACTACCTGAACTATGAGGCGGTGAATGGGGGAAGGGGTGTTGGCTATAAAAAGCCATCTCCTCTTCATTTTGACACTCAATTAATGGAGAAAGTGTAGAAGTATTACAGCCCCCTCTAATTCTACTATCTTAAATTTCTATCCCTCTTAGTCTATTATACTTGCACCTTTAAAATTATAACAATAAATTATTTATTTTCCAAAAGATTTCTTTTTAATAAAGGGAGATCATCTATGATTCTCAAACTATAGGGGATATCTTAGGGTGCGTTTGGTTTGTTATTTCCTACCCTACCCTAAATCCAATTTTCAGAATGCAGTTTGGTTTATTATTTAGATAATAGAATCCTGAAAACAGGATTCCGACAAATTTTTTACCGTTGAAGACAGAGTTTGCAATGCTGTCTTCTTTTATTTCACTTTCTCTTTTCACTGCTTCACCACTGTCAGAAACCATCTTCCTCTCAATTCCAACAACACAAACCCATTGCACATTGTCCGACCTTCCACCTGCAAACGATCTTTCACCTGCAAATACAAAACAAACCCATTGCACATTGTCCAAACGACCTTCCACCTGAATCAAAAAACAATCCCACAGCACCACCTAAACACATTATTCCACCATCATCACAACAGAAACGCATCGCCACCACCCATCACCATTTGCCGCCATCATCACAAAACAAAACCCACCATCATAAACCATCTTCCATTGCTACCATCATCACAAAAGCAAATCATCATCACAATACCATCGTCCATCATTCATTGTTTGCCACCTTAGAACACCACCATCGATCAGGATCTGCCACGAACCACTACCATCGTCGTCTTTTCTGCCATGAACCACACCCATCGTGGTCTTTTCTGCCACGAAGATCTCCCGTCGTCGCCAATCTGTAGCGAAGATCTCCTGTCGTTCCCGATCTACCGCGAAAACCTCCTGTCATCACCGATCTGCCATTAAAATCTCCCATCGTCGCCAATCTGCAGCAAAGATCTCCCGTCGTCGTCGATCTGCCGCGAAGACCTCCCGTCATCACCGATTTGCCATTAAAATCTCCCATCGTCGCCGATCTGCCACGAAGCAAAGACCACCGTCGTCGATCTGCCACGAACCACCACTGTCGTCGCCTCAACGTGAACTCCCACCATCTGATACGAACAACCCATCACCACGCAAATGTAATGGCGTATTTGCTTTGACAATTTGCATCAATATATGTAAATATATAAAGCTAAAAAAAGTATAAAAAAAAGTTATTTATTTTGTTGGTATTATTTTTAACATTTCAATCTTTATAGGGAAATATGTAAATCGTGAAAGGGACAAACAATAAAAAGAACATATCGGTAATGGATGAATTTTGGGAGTAAAAAATTGTTGGATTAGTGGAAATATTTTTTTGGGATTTTTCTAACTGATATATTTGTTTTGCATATTTGACATCGTTATTTGATCGTAAGAACAAATTACGATCATATGCACATATGTCAGTATAATTTGTCCCGACGTCGCAGGATTGATTACTACTTGCAGCAGAGGCGAAAGTTTCGACATTTTTTCAGACTTAGAGTTCGTCATACACCCTGTTGGTCAACATTGCCTGTATCTTCCCCTGCATTGACGGCTTCAAGCAGTGTCAGATTGAACGAGGTAACGATTTATCTGTGTTTACTTTATTGCGTTTAAATGTGCGTATGTGTGTTTATAATGTGTTTGGTGATTGGTATGGTGTCCTAATCTTGGTTGTCGTTCTCACCATATTGTGATTAGATGAGTGATATTGTGAACTGGTCCGCTGAGATGACCCACAAATTTCTGATCCTGTTATCTAAGCAGGCGAAAACTTCGCACAGTAAACAGTAGATTACCAAGAAATGTTGGATGACTTATCATCATTGGCTAGGAGGAGACTCAACGTGACACAACTAACCTCTAAGTACTTTTGCCTGCGAAAAGTATATCAAGCATGGCGGAAATTTCTGCAACACACGGGCTTCGGGTGGGATCATGAGTCGTAAAGTCCAACGTGTCTCGTACAGGTTTGGCAAGAATATGTCAAGGTAAATTTTAAACTTTTTTAACTAATATTAATCAACGACATCGTATTTATACGCATTTTTTTTTTGGGACTGCCAAATATTAATATATTTTTATTTTGCATTACCAGCAAAACCCACAAGCGTAACAATTCTACCACAAGGGACTTCCTCACAAGGAGCTTTATGAAATCATATTTGAGAAGCAAACTGCCACTGGGAGATATGCGTACACATCTACGTCTCAACTGGTGGAGAACTTCACTTCTTCCAATTAGGGCACGGTTGACATTGATGATAGTGATTTTGAACCTGATCCAGATCGGATGATAGGGGAAAAATGGCTAAACACATCTGGTCATGGAAGACCGATAAACAAGAGGAACAGAAGCGGCCCGGGACAGGCATTTGTGGATGTCATTGGCAGATTGACGGACGTGCTTGTGGAGAGACGGAGTATAGGATCGAGGGCTAGCAATCGCAGTGGAGACAAGAGGGACGAAGGGAACACTAGTGCTCCATCTAATCCGTTTTCCATGAGCAATTGTATTGACATCTTGACGGCCATACAAGTACCCACAGAGTTTTACATGCCGGTTATCAAGTACTTATATCAAAATCCAGGGTGGCAGGAGGTATTCGTGAAACTCCCGTCCGAAGAAAAGGCTAATTGGATTTATAACGACTTTCGCAATTTGTAGATGACACTGTATGTCCTAAGTGTTTGCCAACACTTTTGTATGCACCAGTGGGCACTTGTCCTTTTATGGTTAAACCAAACTTCTGTTCAGCACCTTGATTTGAAAATGTCCCCAATTGTCTGCTACTATATGAACTTATTCATTGTGCTATTATATTATGTGAGAGTACATGTTTCATATAAGTTTTGGATTGTCATTAGAATTAAATATTGACTGTTATATTTTGCTAAGTAGTACAATAACAATTAATTGTTGATCAATGTTTTGCAAATGTGCGTGTTTAAACGGCGTCGTCTAGCCGTACAGGAAGAAGACGATGTTCTGCAGATAAGGAAGAAGAAATACTGATAGATATAACCATTGCACTCTGCGGTGTTGCCGCGTTAGCAACAACTGGGCTTCAACTACGACATATATCCATATTAACTGGTCATGAGTACATGTTGAAAGTACTCAATGGTCATGCTGATAGGATCTTTGACAAGTGTCGCATGGACAAAGACTGTTTTACATACTTATGTTACATTTTGGCACAACAAGGGAAATTGCGACCAACCAGGAGGACGAGTATGGAAGAACAAGTTATAATATTTCTGACAATCGTTGGTAAAAACGAGACAATCAGAACGATGATGGAGGATTTCCAACATTCGGGTGAGACGATCTCTAGATATGTTGGCGAAGTTTGCAAGACGTTATGTGAGTTGAAGACAGAGTTTATTAGGCCACCCGACTTCAGTGATGTTCCATGGGAAATATCAACCAACTGAAAATATTACTCTTTCTTTAAGGTACTTCTTCATTATGTTTTCTATTAGTGGATAGTTAAGTTCATTGTGTTATAATGTTGATAGTCGGTTAATATGACTAAAATTCAATTTTGATGATAGGACTGTATTGGAGCCATTGATGGCACACATGTATACGCTTCGGTTCCACACGAATTTGGTAATAGGTACCGGAATCGTAAAGGATCGTTGTCACAGAATGTAATGGTTGTATGCGACTTTAGGATGATGTTCACTTATGTCGTTACTGGATGGGAAGGATCTGCGCATGATTCAAGAGTTTTAAATTTAATTTTTGATGATCCTAATTCTGGATTCCCACATCCTCCACTAGGTATAAGTATTTTTCTTGACGTATTATAGCATATTTGCTCCACTGTTGAGGCCCTGAAATTCAAATAACATGTGTGATTTTATTACAGGGAAATACTATTTGGTTGATGGGGGTTATCCAAATAGAGAGAGGTTCCTCGCCCCTCATAGGCAAGTGGCTTACCATATTTCTGATCACCGCCGTAACCGAAGGGGGCCACAAGAGTTGTTTAACTATGGACACGCTTCACTCTGCAATGTTGTTGAGAGAACCTCTGGTGTTTTAAAAAGACGATTCTGTATTCTGAATGGAATGAACAATTACCCGTTGGACAAACAAGGGAAGATTGTAATGGCATGTTGTGTACTTCATAATTTTATCAGAATGTACAATATGGAGGACCTTATCTTCGAACGGTATACTGAAAATAGGGGTAATGAGCAAGTATATTATGATCGCCAAAACGGGGCAGAAGATGGCGGAAATGGAGAAAGACCGAGTCAACCGCAGCAAGGTATTATAGACAACATACGATTGTATGGGATAACATAACGACTGAACTGTGGGCAGCACATATGACCATGTCGTAATTGTTAATGGAGTATATGTGTAACAACGATTCTAAGGGTTGATAATTAGTACTTTTGTTATATATGTATTAATGTTGTGTTTTAAAACAGTTGGATTAATACTTAAAATTATTATATGGTTTTTTTTTTAATATTTATTGGTTACGAAATTACCAATAAAATGTTTAATATTATTAAAATATAAATTAATAAGTTTTAAGGTTATAATAACACATTATTTTAACAAAATACACCAAAATATTATATTAATAAATTATTTATAAAAAAATATATCAATCAAATATTCAACACAAATAACAAGATCAACATACACCATCAAACACATTTTATCCAAATCCTATTATCGTAATAATTCCCTTACTCAACTGGCCAGCATTATTTCCAAAACTTGAGGGGCTCAACAAATCCTCAATTCATTTTCCTAAAACTGACATCGTTTTCTACCAATACTTTTCTTTTTTCAATTTCAATCCTCCACCGTACAACCCTCTGCAAGAAGAAGGAGGCTCGCAACAATGGTGGTGGCGTCCATCCACCAATGAACAATGTGTACAAACTCCACGCCCATCTTCTCAAAACGGGTCTACACGAAGATCCATCTTCCCTCCACCGTCTCCTGCTATCGTGCGCCGCCTGCGCACCCGACAGCTTATCCTATGCACGCTCCCTCTTCGCCCACATTCACTCGCCCGATACTTTGGCTTTCAACACTATCATCAGAGCCCACTCCCACTCCTCTCCTCTCCACGCCCTCTCTTTCTTCACTCTCATGCGCCGTCGTTTTGTCTCCCCTGATCACTACACTTTCCCCTTCGTTCTCAAGGCTGGTTCTCGTCTCCGAGTGGGATTTGAAATACATTCTTTGATAATGAAGCTGGGTTTTCACTCTGACATTTATGCGATGAATGGGTTGATTAGTTTTTATGGGGGTTTGAAATATGTTGAATTTGCACGCCAAGTGTTCGATGAAATGACTGTTAAAGATTTGATTTCGTGGTCTTCGATGATTTCTTGTTTAAACAACAATGGCTTGTGGTACGAGGCATTGTGTTTATTCAAACAAATGCAGATAGTTGGGAATTTTAAGGCTGATGAAGTTACCATGCTTAGTGTAATATCTGCGGTTTCGAGTTTAGGGGCGTTGGAGTTGGGGCGATGGATTGATAGTTTTGTTAGAAGGAGTGATTTGAAGCTTACTGTTCCATTGGGTACTGCTTTGATCGATATGTATTCAAGATGTGGGTCGGTTGATGATTTTATCAGAATATTTGATGAAATGCCTGAGAGAAATGTTTTAACATGGACGGCATTGATTAATGGACTTGCTGTGCATGGGCGTGGCAGGGAGGCTTTGAGAGCGTTTGATGAGATGAAGGAATTGGGTTTGCAGCCTGATGATATTACTTTTCGTGCTGTTTTGGTGGCTTGTAGTCATGGTGGTTTAGTTGTTGATGGATGGCGAGTCTTTGATAGCATTAAGAATGAACATAACATCGAACCAATGCTTGAACATTATGGTTGTATGGTTGATCTACTTGGTCGTGCGGGCTTGGTGAATGAAGCCTTTGAGTTTGTGGAAAAGATGCCCATCAGGCCTAATGTAGTTATTTGGAGGACTTTGCTAGGAGCTTGTGTGAATCATAAGAATGTTGACTTGGCAGAGAAAGTGAGAGAAAGGATATATGAGCTAGACCCTAGTCATGATGGTGATTATGTGCTTTTGTCAAATGCATATGGTGGAATTGGTAAATGGGTTGAGAAGGCAGTGGTGAGAACTTCGATGAGGGAGAAGAGAATCAGCAAGGAACCTGGGTATAGTTATCTTAATGTGGATGGAGTTATTCATGAGTTTGTATCCGGAGATAATTCTCTTCCCAAATCAGATGATACTAAAGATTTTTTAGTTTCCATTATTCGTAGTCTCAGTGATGAAGGTTATATTCCCTGTACATCCAGTGTGTTACATGATATAGAAGATGAGGAGAAGGAGTATAGTGTAAGTTATCATAGCGAAAAGTTGGCATTTGCTTTTGCACTTCTGAATTATAAAGATAGAAAGACCATCAGGATTATGAAGAATCTTCGAATTTGTTGTGATTGTCATTGTTTCATGAAGCATGTTTCCCATAAGTTTAACAGAGAAATTATCATACGAGATCGAAATCGCTTCCATCATTTTAGTGACGGATCTTGTTCTTGCCAAGATTACTGGTGACAAATTCTCCACTTCAGCCGTCTATACTGAAACTGTTATTCAATTTATAAATAACATATACGAAACTGTTCCTTGTTTAGATATAAGCTTATCACTTATAATTCTACCAAAATATTGCATATGATACATTTTCATTTCTGTTTGAAATAATTGATACAAAAATTTTTGTTTCTCCATTTCCTTAATTATTTTTCAATAATTGTATGATTGCATAGGTAGTATCTACTTGCTTAGCATAAGATCCAGGCTGAAATTAAGATATAAGTATAACACTACTTTACCTGTATAGCATCTTTGAAATTTCGATACAAAATTAGGGGAAGCACTTAAGGTCCCTGACTTGAAATTGTTTATATATGATTTGTTTCCCTTTGATGAATTATTTTCGTGGAAGATGTGTGTAGATTTTTCTAAACTGTTTAGATTCATCCATACCCATTTTTAGTGCTTTTTTGGGGTGAATTTTCAGCAATGTCCTGGAAGAACATTTTGTGGTTGTTGATTCTTCTAAATCCTACTTTAGGTTGTGATTAATCCAGCAATGTCCTGTGGAAATTCTGCTAGACATTTTGCTCTAGTCTTGGTAGTCCCATGCAGCCAAATTTGAAATGCAAATATTATCGTCAAAAGCAGTAGAATGTATACAAAATTTTTTATTTTTCTTTTACGTTCTCATTTGGTTTGTTTTAAGACAGGCTTATGAAACAATTAAAAATTGAGCTTCTCTGATAAGATGTGTTTTTGCTAATTCATTTTGGAGGTTTGAAACATCGATGCTATATTCATGTTATATTTAGAAATTTGACTTGGTTAATTCTGTTGAATAAATAGTTATAGAATTGTTCTCTTATCACTTATTTTAATACCTGAAATTTGACAATAAAAAGATTTTTATTATTTTAGAGACCTTAGGAAGATTTTGTTGCTCATTCAAACCTAAGGTCAGTGTTTTAATTCATTCAAGTAATTTTATCGTAGCGGAGTTATATGTGTAAAGTAATCACCTTGCATCCGAAAAAAATTAAATAAACAATAATATTATATAAACAAAGTAAAGATCCTAATTTAGGATCTCAATAGTTGCGATTATTGATGCGGCAATATTATATTAAATACGGAAAACTGATATCCTAATCATATCAATAAAAAATTAAATGATAAATTCAGAGCAACATACATAAACTTCCTTTTTCCATTCAGAAATATGGCAAAAATTTTAACATTATATATATAAATATATCAATTTTATTGCTTTCATTGACCTCTCTTATTTGATGAATTGTACCTTTTGACCCCTCTAAATGCAGATTTCTGAATAATTTTTTTATACTTTGGACTCTTTATTAGTTAAAATCCCAAGAGAGAGCCACTCAGGGGTGAGTGGCGGCTCATGCCCCCACTAAACTTGGAAAATTTAGTTATACCCTTATATCGTGTTTTAAGTTTTAACAATTAATTAACACCACCTTTATTTTATTTTATCAATTTGTCCAAATCCCAACATTGTTACCACTTTTTATTTATTTTATTTTTCTGAAATCTCAAATATGTTTTAATTTTGTTTCAATTTTTTATCTTATGAATAAAGTATAACTAAGAAAACAGTTCCTATATATTATGATTCTTAGATTAATTTTTCTCTCTTGTGACCTAATTTATCTTCATTTATTCAAAATAGCATTATTAATTATTTTACTATTTTTATAATAATAAATAATATATATTTGGTTAGAATCATTTTGTTATCCGCTGATTTTCTAGGAATTTGAATAAGTCTTAATATTAGATTCAAATTGTTTTAGTATTGGTTAGAGATTTTTTATGATTTTGTCAGTTGATTATCGAGAGATTTGGAGAAGATAGTTATTTATTTCCTATAAATGTAAGCAATCCGTAAGAAATAATATATCATCTTTTCTAAAAATTGTCTTTTTTTTTTAAGGCTCAAGGTTTCCCTCGAAGCAAACCAATCACTATTCTATTCTGATCAAATTCTACTCTACTCCACAATAGGGAAGAGTAAGAAAAAATCCCAATCCAACTCCACCATTCACCAATCCCAAGCTCAAGGTCCTATTACTTGGTCAATTTCAAATGCACGTAACAAATTGGTATCAGAGCCAAGCATGGAGAAGTAGCGGTTGGATCGGTTGGAGGCAGAGGTGAACTTTCTCACCTTTGGACAGGAGAAAATTATCAAGGAGATGCAGGCAGTGGCGAACCTAAGATTTTTGTCGAGGGGGGCCTCCATGACTCCATTATTGTTTGCCAAACAACTAGTGAAAACTTTTAAAAAACCATCACACCTTAAGCAAACGAAATAATACAATATCAAGAACCTGAAAGGAAAGAATGCAATAACACTATACTTTTTTACTTGAATAAATCTATGAGAAGCAAAACCTTGACCAAATATGTTGAAAATAACATCGAATTCACAAGAAAACACTAGAAATTTTTTACGTAGAAAAACCTCTTCAATGTGAAAAGAGCAAAAAATCACAGGAATCTAATGATCCACTTAAATCCAAAATAATCAAAAGAGTTTACAACAACCACAATCCACCAAAAATATTCCACGCAAATATATGAATATTGATTATTTAGAGATGAAAGCAAGTTAGAATGGTATACATGAAGATCTTCAATTTAACACAATTTTCCGCTTCGATATATTCTGAAAGTGTTCAATGATATCTTCATTTTCAATTGTAGCAAAAACTTCATTTTCAATGTAAACCACCAAGCAATTGTTCATCCACTTGTCTCCCATTCGATTACACATACTATTTTTCGCAAGATTCATTACAGAGAATACTCTTTCAACTGTTGCAATAGCCACAGGCAAAACCAATGCTAATTTAATAAGCAAGAAAACTTTGTCATAAGCAATATCCTTCTTAAACTCAACCATTTTTTATCAAGGTCAGCAATCCCTTCGACACGAGTGAAATTGGCGTTGGTGCTAACATCCTCACAATAGTTTTCAAGTTGATCATCGAGCAACCAAATATCGTGTTGAGAAAAATCGGCAGGATAGAACTTTGCAAATTCAAATAATTTATCTTTGTTAAATGCAACAAAAGAGTTACTTGGATCAAGTGATGTCATACATTGAAGCAACCTCATGTTTACTTCATCAAAACGATTATTGAGTTCTTCTTGAATGTTATCTAAATCTGTATACATCAATTCCACCTTAAAATGATGTTTATTCATAATTGGCGCAATCCCTCGTTTTGTCCTCCTAAAGTTATCTTCCATGTTCTCCAGGATTGGTGGGTCATTATCTTTGCACATATCAAAAGCTTCTTTTAGCAATATGTCGAAGCAAGTGTCTTCATTTCTCATTTTATGCAATCAACTCTTCGAAATTTGTACAAACTATATGACATTAAGAAGATCTTGATCTTTTCTTTGTAATGCTTGTGACAATTCATTTGTGATTCCCAATACTCTTTTCATTAAGAATAACAAAAAGACGAATTCAAAATTCTCCATGATTCGTAATAAAATCCTTGCTTGACTTTTGCTTTGCCAATCGTCTCCTTCAATCTCAATCACCTTGAGCACATCAGCAACAAAAGAAAATAAGTTTATGACACTATGAATTATCCCTATGTATGAACCCCAACGTGTATCTCTTGGTCATTTAATAGTGCATTCTTGATTCAAACCTCGTCCTGTCTGAAGATCGCCATTAGAAATCAAAGATATCACATATTCATATTGTTTATCATGTAGAAGATTTATGTGCTTGCAAGATGCTGCTACGGTATTTGATAACAAAGAAAGAGATTGAAAAAATTCACCCAATGCCGAATGGTTACTTACAACTTTAACTAGTGCTAGTTGGAGTTGATGAGAGAAACAATGAATGTAGAAAGCAGATTTATTTTCTCTCAATATTAAAGTCTTCAAACCATTGAACTCACCCCTCATATTGCTTGCTTCATCGTAACCTTGCCCCGTAAACTTGTCAAACTCAATCCATGCTCCACAAAAAAGGCATCTATTGCAATTTTCAAAGACTTTGTAGAAGTACTCTTAACATGCACAACCCCAATAAAATGTTCAATAACATAACCTATTTTGTCCATATAGCGAAAAACAATAGCCATTTGTTCTTTCACTGTCACATCACGAGATTTATCAACTTGTAAAGACAATGGTTGTTTATCTCTCACAATTTCTGCAATAATTTTCTTGGTCGTTAAATGAGCGCAAACACTAGTTAGTTCCCTCTGGATTTTGGAGGCCATCATTTGATGGTTTTTCGGAGCATTTTCTAGTACAATTTTTTTTATGTTGTCATTGTGATTCGATAGAAACGTTAATAGTTCCAAAAAGTTACCTTGATTTTAAAATTCAATTGACTCATTATGACCACGAAATGCGAATCCTTGATGTAAAAGAAATCTAATTCAATCAATTGATGCATTCAAGTGAACGCGATAGTCTAATTTGGCCTTTTTCGACACGCAATCAAGATTTACATCGATGTGTTGCCTTTGGTTCATCAAATCAACACACTTGGCATGAGATTGGTTATGAGTACAAGAATGATCTCCAACATTTTTTTTCACTCACGCGTTATCTTTCCAATTATTAAATCCCTTACTCAAAAAAACTTCACCACCTGCTTGGTCACCATAATCGGTTTTGAAAAGATAACAATTCAAACAAAAGATGCAATCTTTTGCCACAGTAGATTCCATCCAACTTGGACCTTCTTCGTACCACTCTGATGTAAACCTACGCTTTTTATCTTCGAAAAGAATGAAAGGAAAGTTATGATCTTTAGGTTAGCAAGGTCCTTTCAGTAAGTATGCTCTTCAAACTTCCTCCATTTGCTTGTCAGTACAAAAAATCTCGTTAATTGGTATCCTCAATCTTGGATCAGTTTCAAACTCATCTAAATTGAGCACCTCGATCGAAGGTTGAACTTCTTTTACTTGGTGTTGTTGCCGATGTTGTGAGGCTTCTTCTTCTAATAGGATTTGATTAACCTCAATATCAGTTGATTCTTCATCAACAATTTCCGCTGGAATTTTCTTTAATCTCTTGAAATAATTTGATATCATAGCTGTCAAATAAAAAACTTGTAAAAAATTATTTAAATAATAAAATAATAAAAATACCATTATTGATATATTAATGATAGGTGCAAATCAAGTTCTCCTTTAATTATATAAGAAATTAGTTTTATAAATGTATTTGTGATATCTAAAGTCACAAATTGATAATAATGTTTTCAACCAATTACAAAATCAAACAAACACAAAGCAAAATCGCAAGATTCATGCATTTTTCCATCAAATTAGAATAAAAAACCTCCAAAAAACAAGCATGATTCAAACTTAAAATAAACTAAATTGAAATAAGCAATATACGTACCTAAAATTGATAAAGCAAAAAATAGAGCTAATTGTGGCACCAACATATTTGCAATAACAATTAATTTTATTGTGGGCCATGTATATTTGCAATTTTTTTAAAAAAAAAAGATCCACGGCCTACCCTTAATGATGTTGGGTCCGCCCTTGGCTGAAAAAACTAATTGTAGTAGTCAACACTCGGTTTGACTGAATTAATGGTGCTGTAGTTGGTGAGAGTTCTCAAAATCAATAGAGGAACATTAGCGGTCGTAGCAATGGTAACAAAAGAACCAACCGTGAAGGCTCCACCAATTCTTATCCGCCTAAACTAGTAAAGCTCGACTTCCCACAGTTCAACAAAACTGAAGACCAAACTAGTTAGATCTACAGAGCCGAACAATTTTTTGACTTCCATCAAACTCCTGATGCTAAAAAGGTTCCCCTAGCTTCATTCAATTTAGAAGGAGACGTACAATTATGGTATCAACTCATGAAGGAAGAAACTCCAATCATCACTTAGGAAGACTTCAAGCAAGAACTTCATAGTAGATATGGTCCAATTCAAATCAAGATTTTTTGGTGATCTAACAAAGTTGCAGCAAATTGGAATAGTGAGAGACTACCTGACATAGTTTGAAAAGCTACTAATCCGAGTGGGGCGATTGACACCAGCACAACAAGTTGGCTGTTTTGTTAGCAGTTTCAAGGAAAACATCAAAATAGACATACAAGCTAGCACTCCAACCTCACTTTCCTTTGTAATCAATTTAGCAAGATTGTATGGAGCTCGTAATAGCTCTTCTTGATGAGTCACGTCATCGTAGGTGCGAAGGGCAGTTCCTAATCATTCAAAGGCATCCACCCAAGTCATGTGCCTATAAAAAAGCTTAGCCCCGCCGAACTAAGGGAAATGAAGAAAAAAAAGCCTTTATTTCAATTGCAATGAGAACATTAGGTCGAGCATCGATGTAAAAATTATTTCTTAGTGAAGGTTGTTGCTCTGATGGATATGATGATGATGTGGACATGGAAGTGGAATATGTGATTATAGAAAAGGCGAATACCCTAGAAGTTTCTATCCACGCCATTTATGGAGCACGAGCACCACAAACCATGAAGGTCCATGCTTGGTTAGCACAATGCATAATTATAATCTTGGTAGATTCAGGAAGTGCCCACAACTTCTTGAACAACAAAATAGCCAACAGATTGGGGATCCATCCTAACGCATAAAGGATGTTTGAAGTTGAAGAATTTAAGAACAAAAAGTAAAGAAATCAAGAAAGAGTAAAACAGACGAAGAAAGTTCTGGTAAACTGAAATTCTTTCATTAAGTGAAAATAGAGTAGGGGTAGCTAATTTACACACTCCCCATATTACACCAATACTCAATCGTTTCAATTAAGTACATTTATACTAAAGACAAAAACTTTGTAAAGTTTACAAAATAAACCCAATCGTTACATTTAAAAACAAATCAACTTTACTCAATATCTCCTCTTAAACTAAACTCTCTTTTTCACCTTTTGCTCATACTTAATATCTTCCCTTGAACTAAACTCTCTATGTGTTATTTTCACCATCTGTTCATACTCAATATCTTCCCTTGAACTAAACTCTCTATGTGTTATTTTAACCATCTGCTCATACTCAATATCTTCTTTCATTAACTACATCAGTTTTTCTCAACAACTCTAATATACTGCAGCTTCAAGAATCTTCGTACAAACCACCTCAAAACACACCAGCTATAAAACAGCTTTTAAAGAGAATCACACAATAAAAATAAACACACCAGCTATCTCAGACTACACCAGCTTATCACACAATAAAAACAAACACACAAGCTATCTCAGACTACACCAACTTATACAATAGCTTTAAAGGAACTTCACAATAGCCAGCTTTAACAACAATTCAAACAACGGCTCCACTACACCAGCTACCCATCAGCTTTAAAGAAATCACCAACACTAACACTCCAGTTCACAAAAGCCAGCTCTAATACACTGCAGAATAGCTACAAAGGCTCAAAACAAAAAAACAGTACAGCAATCAAAACTCTGATCAGCCCATCAGCTCTGAACTTCTTCTTCAGGTTTAACAAAAATCGGTACACCAAACAATTTAACTCTGATCAACCCATCACAGCAAACAATTCAACTTTGATCAACCCATCAACTCTGTAACTTCTTCTTCAGGTAAGAAACACAAAACAAACCTCACAATAGCCAGCTCTTAATATCCTGCAGAATAGCTACAATAGCTAGCAAACAATTCAATAAATAAAAAATTAGTCTCAGTATAGCAAACAATTCAACTCTGATCAACCCATCAGTTCTGTAACTTCTTCTTCAGGTAAGGAAGACAAAACAGTCAGTTTCTCTTTAAGAAAATGAAACCTATGTGCTGCAAGTGCCTTGGTCAGAACATCAGCAACTTGATATTCCGAAGGCACATATTGAACTGATAGACTTTTTTTAGCAGCCAACTGATTGTTTTTTATTGAATTGTTTGCTAGCTATTATAGCAAACAATAGCTAGCAAACAATTGCATACAATAGCTAGCAAACAATTGCTACTCCACATACTGTGAAAGATCAAACATGGTATGTAGATTCTGGAGCCACAAATCACATGACCTCTGATCAGCAGAATCTGGTGATTCAGGACAATTATCATGGTGGAGCAACTGTCCAAGTAGGAAATGGCCAAACAGTTCCAGTCTTACACACAGGTGTGTCCTTTCTAAACTAAAATACTTCCTCTAGAGTTTTATTTCTCAAAAATATACTATGTGTCCCTCACATTGTTAAGAATTTATTAAGCATATCTCAAATTACAAAAGACAATGGTGTGATAGTTGAGTTTCACTCTAACCATTGTCTTATAAAGGATAAGTGGACTGGTGAGATATTGCTTCAAGGATCTCTCAAAGATGGCCTATATCGACTGCAAGTTTCTCTACCCACTACTGCATCATCCACCTCCTGTTCAAATAAGTTGTCTCCTGCTGAAACTATTTCCAGTTCTAACATTAATGGTTGTAGTGTTAATAAAGCTCTTGTTGTTTCACAAAAAACCAATGTACCTCTTAGTTTGACAAAGCTGTGGCATGCTCGATTGGGCATCCACAAGCCAAAACTCTTAAGAGTGTGCTGAATAAGATTCATGTAACTGCTTCTTTTGATAATAATGATGTTTGTGAGTCCTGTCAATTTGGCAAGCTGTCTCAAGCCTCTTTTCCCAAGTTTGACTCTGCAACTATTAAACCCCTTGAGTTGGTCTACTCTGATCTATGGGGTCTTGTACCCGTGAACTCTTCTGAGGGTTTTAAGTACTATATGTTATTTGTAGATGATTATAGTAGACACATGTGGATATACCCCCTGAAGTTTAAGTCTGAAGCATTTAAGGTTTTTACATACTTTCATTGATTTGCTGAAAAACAGTTAGATGCTAAGCTTAAGTGTTTGCAAGCTGACTGGGGGGTGAATTTCGATCTTTTACTGGATATTTGCAACAGCATGGTACTAGTTTTAGGCACCCTTGTCCCTATTTGCACCAGCAAAATGGTCGGGTAGAGAGGAGACATAGGATCATCACTGAATTTGGCTTGACTTTGTTAGCACATGCTGGTATGCCATTGTGTCTTTGGTGGCAAGCCTTTAGTACATCAGTGTATGTTGTAAACAGACAACCCTCTTCAGCATTAGAAGATATTTCTCCTTATCAAAAATTATATGGAAAGGAGCCTGAGTATACTGCCTTGAAAGTGTTTGGGTGCTACTGTTATCCTTTTATAAGACCCTACCAAAAACATAAACTATCCTATCATACTGAGTAGTGTGTTTTTATTGGGTATAGCTCAGCTCATAAAGGATACAAGTGTCTATCTTCTACAGGCAAAATGTACATTGTAAAACAAGCTAAATTCAATGAAGAGGTCTTTCCCTACAAGACTGGTTTTAGGTGTTTTTTATTCAAAGATTTGGATTCTACAGAGTCTAACTTATACTCTAATATTGAAGGATTACACTCATCCTAGAACTTGTCTCATTGTCAAAACTCTAATGTAGAAAGCATGATAAATTCTGGTGTTGCTGCTGCTATTAATAATTCTGATGTTGCTGATGCTGGTGTTAATAATTCTGATGTTGCTGATGCTGGTGTTAATAATTCTGATATTGCTGATGCTAGGGTTAATAATTTTAGTGTTGAGTCTTCTTCGCCAGAATTAGTTAGTAGTCTAAGAAACTCTAATACAGCTGAGTTACCCTGCCACCCTTCTGATAAAACAAACTCAGCTCAGAATATCTCAGATTGTGATGGACAACAATCTTCCTCAGTGGCTAATCAGACTGCACCTTCCGGAATAAAATTAGAAGTGGTTTTACCCATTCAACAACCCAAACCTGTCATC
Organism: Pistacia vera; assembly: GCF_008641045.1. Classification (NCBI taxonomy): domain Eukaryota; kingdom Viridiplantae; phylum Streptophyta; class Magnoliopsida; order Sapindales; family Anacardiaceae; genus Pistacia; species Pistacia vera. Next base: position 78,360 of record NW_022196728.1, on the reverse strand, counting down.
AATAGTCATTCTATGATTACTAGATCGAAGTCTAATTCCCAACATTCTATAGGTCAAGCCTATACTACAATTCTGTCCCCTTTACCAGAACCAAAATATGCTACAGAAGCTGTCACAATTCCTGAATGGAAAACAGCCATGAATGAGGAATTTGGTGCTTTGATGAAAACAAAACCTGGGAACTAGTACCTGTTACTTCAAACATGAATGTAATAGGTTGTAAGTGGGTTTTTAAGGCAAAATTGAAGCCTGATGGTACCCTACAGAAATATAAGGCAAGGTTAGTTGCCAAGGGGTTTCAGCAAACCTCTGGGTTGGATTACTTTGACACTTTTTCCCCAATAATTAAACCAGTAACTATAAGGATTATGCTCTCTCTTGTTGTGCATAATAGTTGGGAAATACAACAAATTGACATCAATAATGCATTTTTGAATGGAGAGCTTACAGAGACAGTGTTTATGTTACAACCTGAGGGTTTTATTGATCAACAGTACCCCAAACATGTGTGTAAATTGTCCAAAGCTTTATATGGCTTAAAACAGGCCCCAAGGGCCTGGTTTGATAAGTTGAAAACTGCTCTCATTGAGTGGGGATTTCACAGCAGTGTATCTGACACCAGTTTGTTTTTCTATAAGAAGGGAAGTCAAGTTCTTTACTTATTGGTTTATGTAGATGACATTCTTCTCACGGGGAATGATTCCACCCTTATCAAGCAAGTTGTTTTTGAACTGAACAGGAAGTTTGCATTAAAAATCTTAGGAGATCTTAGCTATTTCTTAGGCTTTGAAGTGTATAGGAACAAAGGAGCTCTGTTACTTACTCAAGCCAAATATGCACAAGATCTTCTAATCAAAGCTGGTCTCTCGGAATGCAAACCTTGTAATACTCCTATGGCAACAGGTACAATACTTCTAAAAGAAGATAGTGAAGCTTTTGATCAACCCTCACTCTATAGAAGTCTTATAGGTGGCCTGCAGTATCTAACTTTGTCAAGACCTGATTTGGCCTTTGCTGTCAATTTCTTCAGCATCCTGCCATCAATCATTGGACAGCCTGTAAGAGGATTCTTTGGTATATTAAAGGGACAATTCAGCATGGTTTATTTTTTAAGAAACAGCAGCACTTTCAGTTAGAGGGATATGCTGATGCAAATTGGGCTAGTGACTTAGGTGATAGAAGATCCACTACAGGGTACAGTATCTTCCTTGGGGGCAACCTGGTTCAATGGTGTTCTAGGAAATAAAAGGTGGTTGCATTGTCTTCAACAGAGGTTGAATATAGGGCTCTTAGTCAGGCAACTATTGAATTAGTCTGGATCTAGAACTTATTTCAAGAACTTGGAATAGCAATCAATTCTGTTCCTACTCTTTGGTGTGACAATATGAGTGCAGGGGCTTTGTCCTCCAATCCAGTGTTTCATGCTAGAACAAAGCACATCGAAATTGATGTGCATTATGTGAGGGAGTTGACTACTGAAAAAAGACTGTCAGTTCAATATGTGCCTTCGGAATATCAAGTTGCTGATGTTCTGACCAAGGCACTTGCAGCACATAGGTTTCATTTTCTTAAAGAGAAACTGATTGTTTTGTCTTCCTTACCTAAAGAAGAAGTTACAGAACTGATGGGTTGATCAGAATTGATGTACCAAAAGATGAAGAGGCGGGATGTTGTTGCTGTGATTCTCTATCTGAAGCAGGAGACAGACCATACTGAGACTGATGAAGGTATCCAGTATTATAGGCACTTTGTGCATTAGGAGCATGATTTCTAGAATACTCAACTTGAGAGTTAATTGGTCGGCTTGTCCCTGCTGAGGTAAATGAAGTAGGAGCCACATTAGTACTAAACTGACTTGGCCCAACTCTACTTGCTAATAAAGCTTGTGGTGATTCATGAGAGTCCATATCAACCAAGGAGTTCTGTGGAGTGTTGACATTGTTAAACCTAGTAGGCTGTCCAGCATTGTAAACAGGTTGTCCAGTATTGTTAAAACCTCCAGTATTGTATCCACCACCAGTATTATAGCCTGATCCAGAATTGACAAATCCTTGGTATTCATGATTAAATCTGTGATAGCACTGCAATGCTGAGTGACCTTCTTTACCACATACTTGACAAATTAACCTTGATCGAAAATAACCTCTGCCTTTGCCTTTACTATGTACCAGTTGAGAATTGTAAACCTGATATTGACTAAAAGGAGTAAAACTATCCCCTGGAGCTATCTGTTGTGGGTGATGTTGTTGTATGAGGCCAAATTCAGGTCTGGAAAACTGGCTTTGCAGTGGATTGACCAGCTGATTTTGAGATGCAGGGTAAGGACTACTAGGAAATGATTGTAAGGGTTGGGGCTGTGGGTGACCACTTTGTGTATATAGTCTGGTATTAGCAACATCAAATGTGTGAGAGTTAAAGACCTGTGAGGTTGTATTAGAATCGTTCAGACCTTGCTTTGAAACCATAAGTGCCTCATGAAAATTAGTAAAGGACGCATGTTGCCTTTCTAGTCTAATTTCATGTTTGTGGAGCAAAAATTGTGCCTCCTGCAGTGTGGTTTGGCTACTGGTTGAAACTAAGTTGCCTACTACTGCATCATATTCAGGCCCAAGGCCATCCAGGATATACAATAACAGTTCTTCATCAGTTAAATTGACACTACTAGCAATCAATTCATCCCCTAGTTCTTTCATTCTCAATACATATTCATTAACAGTGCTAGCATATTTCTTGGTAGTTTGTAACAAATTGCGAAGATGTAGGGTTCTAGCTTTAGAGGCAGATTGAAAATGCAATTCAAGAGTATTCCAAATTTCATAAGCAGTAACACACTTGGCTATATGGCGAAACATTGTCTCTGATACTGTAGAAAATAGCCAACTTACCAAGAATTGATCTATCTTCTTCCATGCAAAGTAATCTGGATTCGGTTTCTTAACCGTCTGTCCAAGTTCATCTGACTTTTCAAGAACGAACATTGGTGGACACATTCTTTCTCCAGTAACAAAAACTTTAATTCCATGTGAGGTAAGTGCGGGTAGGATCTGCGACTTCCAGAATGAGTAGTTTCTTTCCAACAATTTCACGGAAAGGGGGGGTAAAGTAGGAGGATTGCTTGGAATGCTAAAACTTACACTTTCAATGTTCATCTTTACTGATTTTGAGTGAGAGTTATCCAAATCAAAGCTAAGATTTACCATAAACGTGTGTCTAGGGCTCTGATACCATGAAGAATTTAAGAATAAAAAGTAAAGAAATCAAGAAATCAAGAAAGAGTAAAACTGATGAAGAAAGTTCTAGTAAACTGAAATTCTTTCATTAAGTGAAAACAGAGTAGGGGTAGCTAATTTATACACTCCCCATATTACACCAATACTCAGTCGTTTCAATTAAGTACATTTATACTAAAGACATAAACTTTGTAAAGTTTACAAACTAAACCCAATCATTACATTTAAAAACAAATCAACTTTGCTCAATATCTCCTCTTAAACTAAACTCTCTTTTTCACCTTCTGCTCATACTCAATATCTTCCCTTGAACTAAACTCTCTATGTGTTATTTTCACCATCTGCTCATACTCAATAGAAGTTACAGTGGCTAAAGGAGAAAAACTCAAGTTCTGGTCTCTACGAAGGAGTATGTGTTACCATTCAAGGTATCTTGATTACTGGTGATTTTTATTTACTCCCCTTGGTTAGTTATGATGTTGTTTTAGCAACACAATGGTTGAGCACGTTAGTACCCATTGTATGTGACTTCTCTAAATTGCAAATGCAATTTAATCTTAATGGGAAAAAGATTATTCTGAAGGGTTTGGCAGCTCCAGTTGATAAAGTTATAGATGCATTAGAGATATCTAAGGAATTACAAAAGAAGGAATGAGTTCTGCTACATATTTACTCCCTTACAACCAATAACTCAAAAGGTGAACATGGTTCCCAAATTGATTTGATTTCCTCTAATGAAAAACTAGAGCAACTCTTACAGCCCTACGAAGATATATTCAAGGAGCCTCATGGACTACCTTCTCCAAGATGCCATGATCATTANAAGTGATCCATACAAAGAACAAATAAACAATTGGAATGCAAGACTTTTAGGATCCAACATTTATTATGGGATTAATGAGTAGTTTATTAATCCTTCCCTTATCACCCGAATATTGGCCTGCTCAGATGCGGACAGGGACGGCAAAGTACACGTTAGAGCAAGAAGGCTAGTCAGGATACAGAATTAATCTTTTTTGGCACCGATCTGTATTGTTGGAGTAAGCCAGTATTCTAAAGATGCCTCATAATGCATTACCACATCAGGTTGTTATTGTAAACATGATTTCAGACATTCAATACTAATCAACAAGCAGAATAATTGAAAGTTTATACACAAGAAAGGGCATACTGTGACTTCTATAGGAACTTGAGTGTCAATGCGATGTATATAGTATAGATCAATACAATCAACATCGAGCTGCTTCAAGCTCCCCTCACAAGAAGTCCTCACATAAGCCGGGTCGCCATGAATTTCCAACTTGCCATCCTCAAAGCGGCCACCAAATTTAGTGGCCAATTCAACTCTTTCTCTCATCCCTCCCTTCAAAGCCTAGAAAACATTCACATCAAAAAGCAAACCAATCAAGTTTAAAACCTTTTAAGAAGCCACAAAAAACAAAAATTAAACCAAAAACATAGTGTTATCCCTAAAAAGTTATACTGATGTCAACTCAACAAGTACCTAAAAGACAAAGTGTACTAGCTGTTAAGCTCATATTGCCTCAAAGATATTTTATACCAACCCTACCTCATTTTAAGATAAGGATGAATGAGAGTTCTCCATGTGTCAAGGTAACTTGCAAAAATACTAATTACATTGACCTCAAAGGTGTATAAATGGGCACCTCTCTTCGTAAAAAAAGAAGGCTGTGCATATGAGAGTTTGGAATATATTTGAGCTTTATTATTTTTCTCAGGAAACAAAGGCGTTCTCCATCTTTGTATGCCTTATGGGCAATATCATAGAAATAGTTAGAGAATAGCAAAATAACAGTGGATGTAGGATTCGCTTTAAGCATCTGAACCACTTTAAAAACCCCTCTTGCCAATCTTTTATTTATGTTTCTGCAACATATATAATCTTAGCACCATATTCAAATCTCATGAATCCATCACGTATAATTTTTAAGCTTTTTTAGTACTTTACACGTATTAGTCGTTGGTGTCAAAATAAAGTATCAACACATAGCCTAAAACAACATAACAAAATTTCACTAACTCCCCGAGATTTGTCCAATACTTATAAAATATATGTTGGCTAATTAACCAAATGGATTTATGGATACCTATGTAATTAAACCCATTTAGTGTATGATCAAGTTAAGCATGGTGGAACTGAACAAAATACACAAGAAAGTAAAGAAAGAGAGAAAAAGAGTGAACCTTGCCGAGAAGAATTTCATCGGTGTGAGGTCCATAAAAATCAGAAGTGTCAAGAAAAGTGATGCCACTGTTGATGGCATGGTGGATCAAAGAGATCATTTCAGGTTCAGGTTTTGGAGGGCCATAGAAGGCCGACATGCACATGCAGCCTAAGCCTTGAGCTGGAACCTCCAGCCCTTGTGAACCAAGCTTGATTCTCTTCACTGTTGCCGTTAATTTTTTTGTGTTTCTGTATTGAATTTTGATGCTAATTGAAGTGATTGTGAGCTTGAGAGTTGTGCTGATTAGGGGTGTTGTGGATGGCTTTGTCTTCGACTCCTCTTATGTTTATCACTCTATATAGTGGTTGAGTGTACATGCAGGATGATGTTATGCTTAAGTAAGCTTTGACGGATGGTAGAGGGACCAAAGTGAAAACAAGAAAGACATTGGGGTTTTTTCGGAGGTTGAGTTATGCAGGGTGATGTTATGTTTAAGTAAGCTCTTACGGATAGTAGACGGACCAAAGTGAAAACAACAAAGACATTGGGGTTCTTAATAGTGGTTGAAAGTGTACATGAGATGTAATGCTTAATAGTGGTTCTTAATAGAATTAGAGTGTACATCAATCTAATTCCAGCTCACTACATTCAAATCTTAGTCTAGATAAGAATAAATCATGAACATTAACATAGATTTTAACACAGTCACGAACATAAAGGATTCTTAGATTTCAGATTTGAGTTAAGATCACTTGTGTTTGGAAGAGAGCAATGAAGAAATATTAGGGTGTTATTTTTAGCTTAGAGCTTCAAAAGGTGGTCATTTTCACTTCGACCCCAAAACATTATGAATTTAATTAATATCCCTAAATTATCATATACTCTTACACAAACTTTATGATTACTCTAGTCTAGCATTATCTGACTCCATTATGGAGAAGAGATAAGGAGAAAGAGAGAGAAAACAAAAGAGAGAAAGACTACGAAGAAAAGGAAAGGAGAAAGAGAGAGAGAGATAAAAAGGTGGAGAAGAGAGAGAGAGAGGCGGAGAAGATCCAAACGGCCAAATTTGGCCGCCACGGAGAAAATGAAGGTTGAAGAAGAGGGTGTTATTGAAATAAATTTGAAAAGAAAATTGTTATTTTGCCAATTCTATTAATTTGAGGTTTAGAAAGTAATTTATTTATTTAGTCATTATTATAATAAGGGATAAAGGGTATTTGACTAGTCAAACTTGGTCAAAGAACAATTTACCTTAACAAAGTTTAAAATTGGGTGAGAATTTGCAATTTATAAAACACAAGTGAAAACTTGCAGATTCGTCAAACCTTGGGTGAGTAAATGTTTTTTATTCTTTAAAATTAAACCAAACAAACCACTTGAATTTTTTTTTATCTAAAGTCCATTAATAAATGATGAAAAAACAATTTCAAGGCCAAGAAAACCTGAAATTAGAAAGTTCATGGGAGATATCAAAATCAATTTTACTACTCTCTTTTACTAATCAATTGAATGAAACTTTGAAGAAACTATTCTTAGTTGTACCTTTTTTAAATACATCTGGTCAAATTGATTCAACACAACAGACCTAGTCAAATCTAATCCCTCTTTCAATTTCCTAAAAACTGAGTCAAATTCAAACTTCTCATAACCTTGAATCTTCAACAAAAGCAAGCTAACACAAGTCAAGGAAACCAAACGGAAATGAAACATAGACACAAGGACAACAAGGGTGCAAAATCTATACAATATTACAGATTGAAAATTACATGTGAAGAAGCAAATCAAATGAAAATGAAACAAAGACATACCTCTAGACCTATTATAAGATCAATTAGTCAGACTCTAAAATGAGGTATTTAATAAGTTTTTTAAATGGATAAGACTTAAGACTTAGAATCTATAGAGAGCAAACTACATCTGGATGACCGAGTGATTTGATAGGGACTCTTAAATATATTACTCAAGAGGTTATGAGTTTGAATCTCTCATCGATTGCTAATAAAGATAGTCACTGGAACTCTTACTTCGATAAGTAGTCCCAAGGTTTTGGGAGATTAGTGAATGTGTGCAGAAGTTAGTCTGGACACCCCTGGTCGTGAAGGAAAAAAAAAAAAAAAAACTTTGTGTTGAATTCTTAAAAACACCAAAGGCTTTTTTTTTTCTTTTTTTTTCTTTTTTTTTTTTTTAATCCATAAGAGCCTAGCTAAGCATATGTCATCACCGTGCATGACTCAACCACTATATAAAGTGAAAAACATAGGAAGAGTCGAACACAAAGCAAATAAGCAATCCACAACCCCACTAATTCGCACAAGCCTGAAACTCATTGACTTCACCATCAAAATTCAACCCAAAAACCCAGAAATTAATGGCGACAGTGAAGAGAATCAAGCTTGGCTCACAAGGCCTAGAAGTGTCAGCTCAAGGGTTGGGATGCATGGGCATGTCGTTCGCCTTTGGCCCTCCAAAACCTGAACCTGAAATGATCGCTCTGGTCCACCATGCTATCAACAGTGGCATCACTTTTCTTGATACTTCTGATGTGTATGGACCTCACACCAATGAAATCCTTCTTGGCAAGGTTCATACTTTTTCTCTCTTTATATTTTCTCCTGTAGTTTATTGAGTTTCATCAGGCTTAACTTGATCATACAACAACTGGGTTTAAAATAATGAACAGAAAACTCTGGTTCTATACGTATTAAACAAATCTTAGGGGGTTAGAGAAATTTGTGTAACAACCACAAATTCTAAGGACTCAGTTAAGATGACATCAGCTTGATATGCCCAGCTGGCAGGATTTACTTTATATCTCCAGTCACCTCATGTCCGACGATGGTCGTTCCAAGTGAGTGCCAATCCCACGAGGTTTGCCCAGAGGATGGTCTTCTTCTCATACCAATTATAACAACCACAAAAGGGTAGAACTCACCTTTGAAACAGGCTTGTAAGGGGAGTGTCCAAGCAATTATTAAACATGCCAAGCTTTACCGATGTGGGACTCAACTAGGATCGTCACAATTTGTTACGTTGTTTTAGTTTAAATTTTGTTTTTCTGTGGCTTTGTTTAGGGTTTTTAAACTTGATTGGTTTGCTCTTTGATGTGAATTTTGGCAGGCTTTGAAGGGAGGGGTGAGAGAAAGAGTTGAATTGGCCACTAAATTTGGTGCCCGCTTTGTGGATGGCATTGGCAAGATGGAAATATGTGGCGATCCGGCTTATGTGAGGGCTGCCTGTGAGGGGAGCTTGAAGAGGCTAGATGTTGATTGTATTGATCTTTATTACATACATCGGATTGACACTCGAGTCCCCATTGAAGTCACGGTTTGCCCCTTGCTAAACTTTCACTCTGCTTGTTAATTCGTGTTTGTTGTTAGCGTGCAGATTTCTTAATTTTAAAGTCCCCTGTTTATATGTTTTTGTCTATGTTAAACATGTACTCGGACTTGGGTAATTGTCTTTAGTTAAAGGAAATATTTAGCAAACATGTACAGAGCAAAAACTACCCTTTCTCAATGCATGAAAATAGTAGTCTTGCATTGCAACTGTCCATTTGTTCCTTATACGGATCACATCTAATTCTTTGTTCTTTTCTTGTGTGTTTTGAAAGATGGGTGAACTCAAAAAACTAGTTGAAGAGGGCAAAATAAAGTATATAGGTTTATCTGAAGCGTGTGTTTCAACAATTAGAAGAGCTCATGCTGTTCATCCGATAACAGCCGTGCAACTAGAATGGTCCTTATGGTCACGAGATGTAGAGGAAGACATAGTTCCTACTTGCAGGTAATGCAATCGATACATTAATGGAGCTAATTGAATTGCTTACAGTCAAATAGAAAATAACCATATGAATTAATTCTAATGCAAACCTTGTTGATTAATTTCTCAGGGAACTTGGCATTGGGATTGTTGCATACAGTCCTCTAGGACGAGGATTCTTCTCTTCAGGGCCTAAGTTGCTTCAAAACATTTCAAAGGATGATTATAGACAGGTTTGTTAATAACAATTCAGTTCTTAGTATTTCGAATGTATTACATATGCATTCGGAAGCAAAACATGAATATTAGGTATTTCAAACTCCAATCTGGCATTAGAAAAGCCAAAAATGCACCGGAATCACTCTATTCCGATGCACAAAATGGCGTCCTAACTTTTTTTTAATTTCATCTTTTTGCAGAACTTACCCAGGTTGCAACCTGAAAATCTGGAGCATAACAAAAAGTTGTTTGAGCGTGTTAATGAAATAGCTGAAAGGAAAGGATGCACCACAGCACAGCTTGCGCTAGCCTGGGTTCATCACCAAGGAGATGATGTTTGTCCAATTCCTGGAACCACCAAGGTTGAGAACTTCAATCAAAATATTAAAGCGTTGTCTGTGAAACTAACTCCTGAAGATATGGCTGAACTTGAATCCATTGCTTCGGCGGATTCCGTAAAGGGCGATAGAGATATGTATAGCCATGCTACTTACAAAAACTCTGAAACTCCGCCGTTGTCTTCATGGGAAGCTTCTTAAAGTCATGCATCTTGTAGATGTAGTGAATGAAAATTAGCAATCAATACTCTGTTTACTGCATTCTTTCATAGTATTTTTTACTTTCTGCAGTTTTACACAACGGTTAAAACCTTTATATTTCCCTGATGATTCTGGATTTCATATTATCCTTTCAGTTTTTTGTTCATTGTTTTTCTTCTTAATCACACCTTGCATAACAAAATAATATTGAACAGAGATGGAAACACACCATTACAAAATGAAATTCCGATAAAAAAAAATTTATCACAAGAAAACAATAGATGCAAAAAGAGGAACAAAATCAGTGACACTTCTACATGTTAAAAATCGAGAATGTGCATAAACAAAAATCTAAATCTAGCAGAGCATTCATCATTTGATATTACATTTCCATTCAACAGAGCACTCCCTTATACAGTTAATCGAAATAAGCTTGATATTACATTTTCTGCAATAACTTCTAGTTGCTCCCAATTGCTTGAATCTAACAAGATTAGTGGCGTCAATTGGCCTATTACTCAACTCTTATATAACAAGAATCTCGCAGGCTAAGGACAAGGACTTTGAGTATCTTCAGTTCTCAGATGATAGCAACATTTTAAATCCTGCTATAATCCAAACATTAACACAATGTTTGAAGGTTTATCAAGAGACCAATCGAGGACTGCAACAACGGTAGCCACACCTTGGAAAAAACTATCCAGGATTTTTAAAGAACCAACATACTCATAAAAACTCAAGGTCTGAACAGTCTAAAACATTAGGCCAAAAGCTAATCGTTAAGGCAACATCACAATCGTTTACTGGAAGAACCACTGAGTAACAAACACGAGTCTTTGAGCTTACGAACCATTTTGTCTAGTTTATTTCATCAAATAACAGAAAAGACTCTTTGAGTTCACCAACTACTTTATCTAGTCTATTTCGTCAAATAACAAACAAAAATCTTTGAGTCCACCAACCACTTTATCTAATTTATTTTGTCAAGTAACAAAAAAGGGTCTTTTGAATTCACCGACCACTTTATCTAGTCTATTTCATCAAGTAACAAACAAGAATCTATGAGTTCACCAACCACTTTATCTAGTCTATTTCGTGCATATTCTATTGTAAGGTTAACCTCCTTCAAGTATATCCAAACCCATGATATGTTTGAAGAAGTCCGACATAGAAGTATCATTTTCCATTAGAGTAGAAATTTAAAAATTTTTCTTGAGTTCCATCACCTGTTAAGTAATTGTAACTCAACAAAACATTTGAATATCCATTTTCCAACCACATATGAACTTGGTTGGGGAAGGCATTCTCAGTTCTCACAAAGCATCTTCTCATTCAAACTGATTTGTCTTGTTCCTCAATGCTCTCGCTACAGTAGCAATGGCAATGGACAAACCTCCACATTCCTTGCATACATCATGTAGTAATTTCAAACCAAGTGATTCAATAACTATACCTGCACAGGAATGCAAAATCATAACTTAAAAGCTACCAAAAATATAAAGTTTTTACAAAGTATGTGGAGTAAATTTAGGGACATAACCATGATTCATTCAATTTTTTTTCATTCTGTCAAGGCCTAAATTTAGGAACAATTCCAGGAATTTAATTCAGGGGTTCACGACAATATAATTATCATAACAGTATACTGGTTATAACATGCACTAAAATATTTATATTCATTTTTAATATTCTTTATAATTGATACAATTGTAACACTTTATCAATGTTCTGAAACCCAACCCTGGGTGTAACCCAGCCAAGGGGCCGAGTCCCAGGTCGAGCGATTGAGCCGTCCGACTAGTGCATCGGACCAGTGATGTCATCATGTTGACCTCAGTATGATGTCATCATGTTGACCTCCGTATGATGACATCATGCTGATCAGACCTGAAAAAAATTGAAAATTATAAACCCAATAACAAAATAAAATCTGAAATCCAAATAACACTATCACAAATACAACAAATCCAAAATCCAAATCCAGACAGTGCAATCTGGATATCCAAGGCTACCTATAACATTATACTAATAATACAAATTAGGACTGTTAACATCACTATTCCAATGTCTAATCTTTCTCCACCTTTTCATAAAGCAAGAAGCAAACAGTATGCACAGTTACACTTTTTTGACTTTTGATTTTGAGTAGCTTCACCAAACCATTGAACCTGACCTCCTAATCAACAATCAGCGCACCTTAGCCTCCCTGTTCAAAACCTGCAGCTCTCTCTCACGCTTTCTCCTTTGGCCTTTCCCTCCACTCTCTCTCAAACTCTCCCTCCAAAACAAACCCTTCTGCGGCACCGCTCTCGTTAACTTCTGCTCTCACTTTTTCTCCCCGGACGATGCCAACAGGGGTTCGATGAAATTCAAAACAGAGACAAGGTCTGTTACACGGCAATGATCGTGTGTTTCACGCAGAACTCTCGTTGTTGGATTCTTTATCAGTGTTTGCTGATATGAGGAGCTGTGATCTGGGGTCCACAATGCACAGCGTGTCTAGAGCTAGCGGTGATGAAGCAGTGCAGGGTGGTTCATGGGCATTCTGTTGTTGTGGGTTTGGACAAGAATGTGATTGTGGGAACCGCTTTGATTGATGGATATGGAAAAGCTGGGCTTGTGTTTGATGCAAGAAGGGCTTTTTATGAGAATTTGAGCGAATTAAATATCGTTGCGTGGAATGCTATGATAGCTAGTTATGCGCGACAAGAAAATTCAGTACTTGAGCTTTTTCGTTTATTTGATGCGAGAAGTTTTGTACTGGATGAATATAGTTTTTTGGCAGTTTTAACAGCTTCTTGTAATGCAGGTTTGGATTTTGTGAGTGAGAAATGGATGGAGAGAATGAGAGTTGAGTATAATTTAGATCCAGAATTTTGAAGCTAATCCAGCAATACTCGAATTCAATTAGCTCAAGTTTGATAACACAAGCTCGAACTCGAGTCCGAGTATGCCTTCCTGTACTTGAGTTCGAGCTCGAACAAGGAATGCCATACTCGACCAAGTTCGGTTAGCCAAATACTCGGCTTGTCATGAATTCTTGGATCCTAATGCTTCATAAGGAGAAATCTGCCACTCCAAGCCAAAATTAAAATATCAGATGCAGTCCATAAACAATCTCCAATCTTAACAATAATGTCATTAAAGAAGAAAGAACAAATCTTTACCATCTATTGCATAACGGGCTAATATATGCTTCGGTTTGTTTATAATTGGATTTCAAAAGTGACACAGCGTGTCACATATTCCAATCATCTCCTAATTTTAGCAAATCATAAGATTAAGTTAAGAACCCTTCAAAGGCAGCAACTTTCAATAACATAAGCTAGTAGAAAAACAATTCTCATAACCATGAAAGGTAAACCAAAACGTGGATAACCAAAATAAGTTGCAATCCTAGCAATCAAAAACCCCCGCACATTATTTCAGAATATATCCCTTCTTGCTCAATAAGAGGGAGTTCATCTATAAGTCAATCAAGTTAAAATAAAATTTTTAATTTCTTTGCAACCAAAGAGAGCATTAGCGAATCAAATTATTACCCAGAAAAATAAAAAAATCCACCTTTGACATCGTGCGATGAGAAGTTACGGGGTTGAACATGCCCGGGTCTTCTTCTACACAGATACTGCACAAAATTAGACAAAATAAGAAATTAAAATGAAGAATTGGAAGATTATAATAAGTGAAGCACAGTGAGGGAAAGAAATTACAGTGGTGAGTCGGGATGCTAACACACGTATGGTGTTATCTAACAGAAGAAGATTTGAGAGATAATCATCATCCCTGCACAGCCAAACATACGAAGTATCAAACAGAGAGATGAAACAAAAAGTTCTTTGGTAAAAAACAATTCTAAAAACAAAACTATCGGATTGAAATTGGGAGTAAGAGAGAATAATCTCATAACACATTTGGGGATTTTGTTTCTAATATCAACTCACAGAGTCAAACCCTAAACCTTCACAGTCGAAAACGATTTTTCAATTCAAAAAATATGTCTGGAGTTTCCGTTACCTCTGCGAAAACCACCTCTCAAATAAGAGATCTTCATGGCTTTCCTACCAACTTCCTTCACAAATGTATTCTTCCCCACTCCACCCATGCCCGAAACTCCCATCATGTAGGTATTGACATCTTTCGACGCTTCCCCCATGTTTTTCACAGTGGATTTTCTTGATTCGAAAGGCCAATAATCGTCAATCAGCTCCTCTGGTTCAACCTTTTGAAGGAGTGAGAGAGAAATAAAGTGAATGACGAAGATGGAAAGAGTGATGGTGGAATATGAAGATCTCCAGACAATTGTGACTATCACATGGTGGCCATTATTATTGACTGTTAACGCTCGCATCGAATTGTGAAACAACCTTTTCAGCCTCTAAATTTGGGAAATTACTGAAGGTACACAAATGAGTGGTGCTGTGGATTGCTTTGTCTTTGACTCTTCGTATGTTTATCAAGGTTTTAAAACCCAACCCTGGGGGCAACCCGGCCAAGCCACAAGGTCACGGGTTTTACGGATAGAAATGTCCAACCATACGGGTCGGACCGTGACATCATCATATTAACATCATGCCAAAAATAGAAATGTTAAAAAAAATACAGATTTTAATTTTTAATGGTTTTTTTTTTTTTTTTCTTCTCTACTAGCGTTGGTTTTGTCTAATAAAAATGGGAAAGGAAGAAGTGAAAAGCTGAAAAGGGTTACTTCTAATTTTATTATTTTTAATATTTTATTGTAGCAATCCCAGGTTATACCGGTTGGACCGATGGTTTGTTGGAAAAAAACCGGTCCAACCGATATAACTAGGGTTGTTCAACAAAGCGAGCCACTCGCAAGCCGACTCGGCTCAGCTCGTTAACGGCTCGCCTCGTCTAGAATCGAGCCGGCTCAGCTCGATTCGTGAGAGAGCACGAGCCAAGTTCAAGCCTGCCTTGGCTCGGCTTGTTAGGCTCGAATTATTAGAGGCGTTTTAGGGGTTTTATTAAGTTTAGGGGATTAAACTAAAATTTAAAAAAAAAAAGTTTGTAAAAATGATAAAGAACACCCCGATGTTAAAATCCCTAAAAATGCGACTAAAATCCTTTCTCCTAAAACCAAACCAAACCATTTTAGGCAAGTTGTCAGCGTCAGATTTGGTGGTGAGTGCAAGGAAACAAGGAGAAAGAAGGAAAGAAAGAGACATCGATATCAAAATAAAGAAAGCCAAATCCAATCCCTCTTTCAATTTCCTAGAACTGAGTCAAATTCAAATTTCTCATATTCCTAGGTTTTGAAAAATACAAGTCAAGAAAACCAAATGGAGATGAAACATAGACACAAGAACAACAATGGTGCAAAAACAATGACATCATTATAGACCTATTATAAGATCAATTATTCAAACTCATTAATTCCCAAAAAGCAGCCAAAGAAAGTAAGCCTATCCGCTAGCCAAAAAACATGAACCCTGTCGTGAATTGCTCTTTATTTTTCAAACTTTTTTATTTTTATTTTCTGGATTTATTTTTACATACTAAATTTCTTAAGGGTAAACAAAAAAGGCACAGACACCCACAAAGAAACATATAGGCTCGTAAACAGAAACACAAAAAGAGATTCAAACGTCCAAAGAGACCACACAAACTCTACAAAGAAGAAAAAGAACTAGAAACTAGGAACAAAAAAACAAAGAACAAATTTAGCAAAATATACTTATTCTCACAGCAAAATAAATTCTTCTTTTTCATCTCTTAATGCATGGCTTCAAGAAGCTTTCCATGACCCAAGATTGAGTACAGGGTTTGTGCGGAGCTTACACTACGCTCCAGGTTGGCCTACTAACTCATGTTCATCTGCTGATTTGTGGAACTCTGGAGCACTCTGATGCAATATTTGTACTTGGATTTATTCAAATTTCAATTTCCAGTTTTGTTTTCAAAATTTATCACCCTCCTTCGAGATCCCAAGTCCCTAGGAGCGCAAATCCGATGGGGCAGGGACACCTTGTGAGGTGACGTGAGTCACGTCACACAACCAAAGTATATAGTATTTTTCAATAATAACGGTTGTGTTTATATTAAGCGATCTTACATAGGGCAAATGAAATAAATCCAAAATAATTATTTATAACTCCCATCAGGCTTTTGCTACAGTACAATGAAGTATCAATACATCAAGGTAAAATATGCAACCTTATAATGTAAAACTTATAATATGCTCTACAGTGCTATATAATAGTCGCCCTCGCATCTTTATTTAGTTTCTAACAAAAACATCGCACAGTTTTGCTCTTATCCATATCAAACATAGTAATTTCACACAAAATACTTATCTCACAACAAAATACAAAATGAAGAGATGCAACACACTTCTAGATAAAAGTGTGGAGAAGGCATAATATCCATGGCTGCATGCCTCTAAGAAGCTTTCCATGAAGACAGCGGAGGAGTTTCAGAGTCCTTATAACTACTAAAGTCACTACTCATACATCTTTCACCCTTTACAGCATCTGCCGCAGCAATGGATTCAAGTTCAGCTATATCTTCTGGAGTTAGTTTCACAGACAACGCTTTAATATTTTGATTGAAGTTTTCGATTTTGGCGGTTCCAGGAATTGGACAAACATCATCTCCTTGGTGATGAACCCAGGCTAGTGCAAGCTGGGATGTGGTGCATCCTTTCTTTGCTGCTATCTCATTAACACGCTCAAATAACTTCTTGTTATGCTCCAGATTTTCAGGTTGCAACCTGGGAAAAACCTCTGATCAGTGTAACTACTCTCATTCATTCAATTTGCAAGAAACTTAAAAGAAACCTTGTTAGCTGCAGGCCGTTCAATTGGTTAACTGACTTAATAGCATCATAATGTGCACAAATAACAATCTAAATGTGATTCCGATTAATAATACTAATTAACAAGCAGAGTAAAAGTTTAACAAGGGGCAAACCGTGACTTCAGTGGGAACTTGAGTGTCAATCCGATGTTGGTAGTAAAGATCAATACAATCAACACCTAGCCGCTTCAAGCTCGCCTCACAGGCAGCCCTCACGTAGGCCGGATCACCATTTATTTTCATCTGGCCGTCCACAAAGCTGACACAATATTTAGTGGCCAATTCAACTCTCTCTTATCCCTCCCTTCAAAGCCTGCTCAAATTCACATCAAATAACGAACCACAATCAAGTTTAAACCCTGTACAAATCCAAAACCAAAAACATAGCCTAAAATAACATGACAAAATTTCACTAACTTCCCAAAAAATGTAACATATTGGCTTAAAAAATTCATCAAAACCTCGTCTAAATTATGAAATCGTCATCTCATCCATCTTTTCTCCTTCATTTCCCAACCACATGGATTCATGGACACATTTGCAATTAGAGCAAAATAAAAAATGTAAGACTTGATGTGGCCATATGCCACAATTATGCATTTCAAGGTGGTTTAGAGGAGTTACTCAACTGCCTCTCTTGATCCTTAATGGGAGGTTAAAGGTAGTTGATGAGAGTTACTTAGTTTCTAGCCTAACCATATATAAAGATATCATCTTCTCCATCAAAAAGATATCATTAAAACACAAAAAGGTTCTGGAGGCATAAGTTATAAGATATTTATCAAACACTCACTCACCGATCATTCACGTTTGGCTTTTTGCAGCACTTAAACAATTTGGCCGGAGGTAGTGATTAAATTCCGCATTATATTACATACTTAATATTGTTGAAAAAATTCTCTGTTCATTATCCAAACGCAGTCGGTGTATGATCAAGCCAAGCCTGAAGAAACTCAACAAAACATACAAGAAAGTAAAGAAAGAGAGAAAAAGAGTGAACCTTGCCGAGAAGAATTTCATTGGTGTGAGGTCCATACACATAACAAGTGTCAAGAAAAGTGACACCACTGTTGATGGCATGGTGGATCAAGGCGATCATTTCAGGCTCAGGTTTTGGAGGGCCATAGAAGGCAGACATGCCCATGCAGCCTAAGCCTTGAGCTGAAACTTCCAGGCCTTGGAAGCCAAGCTTGATTCTCTTCACTGTCGCCATTAATTTCTCTGTGTTCTGGTTGAATTTAATGGTAAAGTAAGTGCAGTTGTGTAACTTATGTTGTGCGGATAGTGTTTGAGTGAGTTATCTGGGTGATGACATGCTTAGGTCAGCCCTTACGGATAGTAGAGGGACGAAAGTGGGGGAAACAAAGAGTTTGGGTTTTTTAGTCACGTCAATATTTCGTGTATTGTCCATTCAAGTATTCAACTTTGTACTCATGTAACAAAAAGTTAATTATATAAAAATAGGGATGGCCACGAAAAGGTTTATCCAATCGTTAACTTCAGGATTTTGAGGATTAGTGGAGAATAGAGATAATGCGTAAGGCCAGCCCCAGTCACCAAAAAAAAAAAAAAAATGTTAATTATATAAAAACTTCTTATAAATTATTCCTTTTAACAAAAATAATTTAGGGTTCTTGTGAAATAATTTATTTGTAATTAATAATCCAACTTTGATTCATTAAATGATTGTTGAGGTTTTTCCTACTTGCATCTAATCTAAAGGACTAATCTTCGTTGTAAAACTTTGTGATGTACGACATATTTTCTAAAAATTAATAATTTATTTAAAAAAATTATACTATTTAGTCATACTTTTTTTTTGGACGAATATACCCCTATCTAACACTATCTTCAACAATTAATTTAAAAAGTACAATAAAAAACATAGCTATTTAGTTGGTTTTTTTTTTTTTTTTTTTCATATATCGAAATTTGGAGATTACATATTTATGATTAGCACACCAAAAGACATGTACTCTTTTGTCTCGTAGATTAAGTGCACGATATAATTTAATTATTTTTTTCAATGAAATTAACATGATCTCTAGAAGACTAGAACATATAGTCAAACCACACATATAAAGAAATATAAATGAGAGAATTTTTCTAAAATACCAAATTATTATTATTATTATTTTTATACATTCTTTTTACAAGGGTCAATCTGCAAGAATGGGTTTATATAATTTTCACGTCAGTAAACAGTCAACTAAAGGTCTATTAAGTTAAAGGACCAAAGTGCTAGAATTTAAAACAAATGTCCTCAATAGTAGACAAAAACTAAGGGATAAATATGTAATTTCTCAACTTTTGACCACCAAACTATTTAAGGAATTTTGAGAGCAAGAAAATGGATTGACCAGTGGCGCAACTTTGGTTCTCAAAAAAAAAAAAAAAAAAAAAAAAAAAAAAACATGTGTATATTAATAAAATCATGTTTTTCAAAAGGACTATTTTGCTGGTCAAATGAAGCTTCTGGTACTATCCAAATTGTGTTATCAAAGTTGGATTTCTATGTACTTTGGTTTGGCCCAGCTCTATCCACTTGGATTGATTTAAGCTTTGTTGCATTTCACACAAGATATTGAATAATAATGATCAATATCCATGGGCTAGCCGGTAGCTTCATTTGTTTTAAGGGATTGGGCCGGGCTTACTTTTTTCAACATAAGCGGGTTTAGTGGATTGGATGGGCTTAGACGGGCTAACTATTCTTAAAACTGTGGATTTTTTTTTATTTATTCATTCACTTTTATAGTTTTGATTAGAAATTATATAAATTAGTTCATCTTCAACCTCTTAATTCATCTTTTATTAATCTATGTACTTTACAATGCAAACACACAAGAAAGTAAAGAAAGAGAGAAAAAGAGTGAACCTTGCCGAGAAGAATTTCATTGGTGTGAGGTTCATACACATTAGAAGTGTCAAGAAAAGTGAGACCACTGTTGATGGCATGGTGGATCAAGGCGATCATTTCAGGCTCAGGTTTTGGAGGGCCATAGAAGGCAAACATGCCCATGCAGCCTAAGCCTTGAACTGAAACTTCCAGGCCTTGTTAGCCAAGCTTGATTCTCTTCACTGTCGCCATTAATTTCTCTGTGTTTCTGGTTGAATTTTGATGGTAAAGTAACAGAGTTAGAGACTCTAAAGTGGGGTTGTGTTGTGTGGATTGCTCTGTCTTTGTATGGTAGATAGTGATGGCAATGGGCTGGGACCGGCACTGGGTACCCCTTCGCCCAGGCCTAAGCCTGACCTCATGACAAAGGTCTAAGCCCAACCCGAGCCCGTCACGGGTATGAAAGATAAAGTCCAAGCTCGACCCAATGAGCTTTTTGTAACCTCAGGCCTAACCTAAGCCTGGTCATTTTTATAATATGAATTTTTAAATATTATAAATTTCAATTTTTTTTTATATATTTAATTCTAGAAACAATTTTTAAATATTAATTTATTTTTTAATACTTACCAAATTGGATGAGATTAGGGTTCGGAAAAAATGGGTATATATATGTAGGATAATCTTGTAATTAAATATATAGTATAAAGATAATTTAGTAAAATTAATACTAAAATTGTCAGGTTGGGCCGGGCCTGAAGATACACCCAGGCCCGACCTAAACCCGAGATCGAGCCTTAAAATTAGGTCGAAGCCCAAGCCCAAGCCCACAAACACCGAGTAAAGCCCAACCTTTTTAGACGGGCCAGGCCGGGTATCCAAAAATATCAGGCCCATTGTCATCCCTAATGGCAGGCCACTTTTTAAAGAGTTTTGAGTGAGTTGGCTGGGTGATGACATACTTAGGTAAAGGGACGAAAGTGAATAATTCATATCAATGTTTGTTGTCCATTGCCATTCAACTTTGGACTCTTTGTAACAAAAAGTTAATTATATGAAAGTAGTGTTTTGACTGAGTTGTTTGGGTGATGCTTTATTTTAGGGTTTTGAAGGATTAATCCAGATGTTTGTAAGCTAGTTCAGATATCCCATATCACCAAAAAAAAAAAAAAAAAAAAAAAAAAAAAAAAAAAAAGGTTAATTATATAAGATTTTTTTATAAATTAATCCTTTTAACAGAAGTTATTTAAGCTTCTTGTGAAATAATTTATCTCAACGTTTGATATCTAATCTAAAAGACTAATCTTTTTTGTAAAACTTTTTAATGCACAACACATTTTCTTACAATTAATAATCCATTTAAAAAAAAAAAATTTACTATTTAATCATACTTTTTTTTGGACTAAAATACTCCTATCTAACACTATTTTCAAAATTTTACTTAAAAATACAATTAAAAACATAGCTATATAGTTATTTTTTTTTTCATATATTGAAATTGGGAGATGACATATTTATGATTAGCATACCAAAAGACATATACTCTTTTTGTCTCGTAGATTAAGTTCACGATATAATTTAATTTTTATTTTTTTTCAATGAAATTAACATGATCTCAAGAACACATATTCAAACCACACATATAAAAAATATAAATGAAAGAATTTTTCTAAAATACCAAATTATTGTTATTTTATTATCATTATTATTATTATTATAGATGTGTAAGAGCTTACTTGAGCAAAACATCATTTTCCAAACAAATTCAACCATAATTTTTTTTAATACATTCTTTTTAGAGGGTCAATCTATAAGAATAGGTTTATATACAGTAAAACCTCTCTATAGTCATAATAGTGGGATGAAATAATTTTATTACTGTGAGGAGATTATAACTTAATGGAGGTGTAGTTACAAAAATTATTGTTTTGATTTCTTATTTTATAATTCATGTTTAGTATTACAATATTAGGATTTCAATTCATGTTTTGGTAGTATCAGGATTTTAATTCAGCGCTTCAATTGTTTACTTTTAAAATGGATAGAAGATCGTGTCTTGGAACTAGCAAAAATAAGTGTCATTGATAGAATTGCAAATGCAGTTGAAGCACGGTCAATTGATATGAAGCTACAGACAATTGTCAATGGTTTTAAGCACTGCAAAATTGGGATCTTCGACGTCAATGAAGTGGATGAGGAGAATAAAAGAGTCATTGCAGAATTGAGTGATCAGATTCGACAACTTCATTGTACTAATTAAATGGATATTAATGTTTTCCTCAATCATTCAACTGAGCAACAAATCATGTATGTTTAAACTAAAGAAGAAATCAATACTGCAATTTAATAAGAAAAGAAAAAAAATAATCTTGAGGATGATAGTATGGAAATACAAAAAGTTTCGTGCTATGATGCTTTAAACATGCTTGAGAAGCTAAAAATATTTTGGCTTCAACAAGAAAGTGTCAATGCTAACGAGTTATTACGTACTCACAAATTAAAAGATGTGGTAACAACTCTAAAACATAAATCATTATCTTAAACAATTTTAGATAAATATTTTATTTCATCTTAAACTTTTAATGTAACATACAATATATATTTTTGTAAGATACAGATAATTATTACTATGTGGAGATGACTTTCCTTAAGGTGCGAATTAAAAAAATTATAACTTATTACAATGTAGAGTTTATTCTTATTTATAACTATCTCAAATTTGGACAATAATTTTTTATGACCATGTAGAGTTTATTCCTATATAGAGTATCACTATAGAGATATTTACTGTAGAGATATTTTACTGTATAAATGTAAAACCCGCGTTATTATTCTGATGCCCTAAGGTATGAAATTTACCTTTTCAAGTAATTTTCTTTTTTGAATGGAAGGGTAAAATGGTCAATTTACATGTATTTTGAGATGTGGCCATTATAAAGTGTAAGGGGTGATGTCATTGAAGAGAAATGAGGGTAGAATGGTCATAAAGTTGATTGATAAGGTTAAATGGCGTAAACGGTAACCAAGGGTATACTAGTATTTTCATACAAATCCATATGAGATAAGTATCCATAAAAGTGCATTAAGGGTAAGTTAGTCGTTTACCTAATGGGATTACTTAATTGTTAAGTGTTTTAAAGAAGTCAAATGGCATTAAATGAGTGCTTATCTTTATGTTGTGGTGGAAATGACCAAAACTCCCTTATATGAAAAATTTATGCCAAATGACCCTTATATCTAACTTTTATTGACCAATCACATTAGAGCAACAATGGAATAAATATTTACAAGTTTTTAAGTGAGAGTAGTCGGCCTTTTACACCCCAATTTTTTCATCTTCTTCTTCATCTCTCAAATCCACCATAAAAGCCACTAATCCAAGCATTTTATTCTCAAATTTTCTTAGGATTTCAAGTTGATTTTCAAAGGAGATCACCATCCACACTTAAAGAACTTCAATTTCAGGGTTTAAGGTGAGTTTCAAAACCCTGGTTTTTTCTGTTCTTTTAGTTAAAAGAGAAATTTATAAGTGGTTATGTGTATAAGGTAGAAAGGGTGAACCTTTGGAGCCAAGGAGGAGTGTCTTTTGCTTTGACTACTAAGGTAAGGAAAAATCTCCCTTATGACTACAATTGATAACACCTAGGGTTTATGAAACTTACATTTATTTATGTTAATATGAGGGTGAGGCTATGTTTTGGTTATGGATTGTTTAAATGGGTGTGTTGATTGGTGTATGTGTGCATATGGAGGATGATTATGCCAATTAAGAGACTTGTAGTTGGACGATGTTTTGGCACTTTTTGGTTTTGTAAAAATGGAGGTTTTTATGACCTTTTATACTTAGAATGACATGGTAAATGATATGAATGTGCAAATGAAGGTGGCATGGTTAAAATGAATAGAATTCGGATTTGGCTTTTTGAGACTTATACTGTACATGCTTCACTGAATCAGTCATAACTGGAGTTATAGAAGTCCGATTGAGTTTATTCTTGAAGTTTTAAAAAGTTGAGAAACAGACCTAAACCTTTTATGGTTTAGCCAAGAACCAATTCGAAATGGAAGATAAGGAAAAAATTTCTTGAAAAGTGACGAACTATATGGCATCTAACTTCTTAATGGAAATTCCCATTTGTTTCTAATTCTAATAAACCCCTGAATAATCTTACTACTAAAATTCCTTGTATTGTATGAGAAATTGAATAAATTAAGTTAAGAAGTTTAGTAGGAGAATATAGTATGATTGAGCATGGGAGATGTTAGTCCATACGTTTGCATTCATAATGGTAATACATATAGCTTATTTAGTTGTCTTATGAAAAATTTATGAAATGTTAAAGAATGAATTCCATGAGTCTCTTGAGGTATAAACCAAGATCAGAGGAATGAAATTCTTATGGAAACCATGAGTCCTTTGAGGTAACGACCAAGAACAAGGTAATGGTTCAAATGAATCCGATCGGATAACAAATACTAATGAAACCGTTAAGTATAAAGACAAAACAAATAAGCATGCCATGTACATGAATATTTTATAAGTCATATATGTTCTATGTTATATTATGTATGGTTATGTTATGACTTATGTTTATGAGAAAAGTCTAAAATGTATGATATGTTTTATGAACTTGTTATGTTAAAAAATGAAGGTCATGTTTTGTAGGTAAGTAAGGTCCTAAGTAATATACTTGTATAATGAACCTTAATAGTTTATAAATGATCATATTCCTTACTGACCGATTAGCGCCCACCCCACGAAATGTTTTGAAATGTTTTAAAATGTTTTGCAGGTAAAGATTAAGGCATGAAGCTGGGAGAGGATTCCAAGGGACACTATGAGCACGAATGGATGTTTTAATTATGACTTTTGAATGGTTTTGCTAGTATTTAGTGCAGTAATTATGTATATATATCTCATAATGCAGTAAATATGTCCATGTTAAAATGGAGTATATATGTTTGTGTTAATAAAGGAAATCAAATTGCTAGTAAATTTTGTAAAAGTGTGTATGTTCTAGTAAGTATTGCTATGGATTTCATAATTTACTCCAAGAAAGCAAACTATATTTTTTTTTACTTATACAATGAACTTATTATAGTTTAGAAATTAAATTAATAAATATATAGATATATGTTTATAAACTACAAGTTTGTTCTTTAAATAGGATTTTAAAATAAACTTCTTTCCTAGACGTGCGTTTTCTAGGTTCTCAATGACCAAGAGATACTTAAGAAATACCCAACTAGGGAGGAGTTTTACAATAAATTATTCTTACCATAACTCAAAGATGACTGGATGATGGAAGAAGCATGATGAATTATCTCTTAAAACCCACAATTTTTTTGCTGATTAACTTACCTCCCTTTGGCCTCTACCACTTACTTAAGCTATCATCTCAAACTAAAGAGGATCTACAATAACGTAATAGAATTTAGATAAATACTAGATACGCTCCGGTGTAGTGGTTTGAATCCACAATAAGAAATTCTCAAAAAAAAAAAAAAAAAAAAATATTTTATAGATTTTATTAATCAAAAGTTCGAATAACATGAACAAATAAGAAAATCAAATAAATTAAAAATTCACTCAACATATCATTATTCTAAATAACTTCCAAAACCGTCCCATTTCTTTTTTGTCAGTGACTCAGTGGAGTGATTTTGGTGATATAAAAAGAAGTGAAAGGAAGGGTGTGCTTGGTGGCTGGATTCATGGGATATAACTGTTTGATCAATTATGGAAATTATAATAATACCCAAATAACAAAAATAAATTAGTTAATTAATTAAACTAACCAAAGCAACTTGTTAAATACAAAAATTCTTATGGTAAAAAGAGTTTTAGTGGGGTTCAAATCAAGGTTCAAGAGTTAGTTGGTTTATCACTCGATAGCTATAATTAGAGCCAGCAGTGGGCCGTGTTATGCCTAAAATTTCAAAGATTGTCATGCAATGGGTTGTGTCGTGCTAAAGCCCATAGAAATTCGTACCTTGTCGTGTCATGCTGACCCACCAAATCTAAAGGTCCATGAAAAGGCCTGCTATATAGCGTGTCGTGTCGTAGGTCTAGCACGCGGGCCGCCTACATGCTTTGTGGGCTGACCTACAATTTTTTTAATATTTAATATTTATAAATTATGGTAATTTTGATTTATTATAAAATATTTTTATATGTTATATTTAATGAAATTTTGTATTTGTATTAATTAAAAAAATATATAGTCACTATGAAATATAATAAAATATTGAGACATTGAAATATTAATTGAATTTCAACACTTTTTATTATTTATAATTATAAATTACAAATACAAACTTAGAAATTAGGATTAAGAATTAAGAATTAACATTAACAATTACATTTTCATTAGAAATACACGGATATAAATACAATACAATTATCTCAACTTTGATTCTAGTTTACAAATATTCAAATAAATGATTGATCAAAAAAATATCATACACTTTTATTTTCATTAATTCTTAAATTCTTAAAATCTTTAAATATGTTTTCAACAACACGATTTTTTTTTTTTTTTTTACCTTGTTTAGTAGGTCGTGCCATGCCAACCTAGGCTTCCTTTTTTAAGGCCTTGGCATGACTCGAAAACTTTCATGCCATGCTTTTTTTAAAGGCCGAATGACTTGCGCATACCCAAGGTTTGCTGAAACGACAAGTCGGTATCCAAAAAGTTTTGAAATGACAAATAGGTACCTTCCGTCATGTTCTGTTAGTGATTTTCATTTGATAATAGTGAAAAGACTAAAATGCCCTTGAAAGTTTAATATTTTAGTTTTTTATAAATTTAAAAATTTCTAAAAAACCCCCTAGGTTTGCTAATTTGACTAAATACCCCAATATATAAAATTTTTATAAAATAACAAAAACACCCCCGCCACCCGCAGTGCCAGATTCCGGCCACTACCGCTAGAATTTGGCCTAAAAATTGCGTTACAACACATACCCATCGGATCTGTGTCGTAACATGTAGATCTGGCATTTTCTAGCAAGATCCGTGGCGGATCTGGCCGGAAAAGGCCAGATCTACAGCCAGATCTGGTCATCGAGGCCAAAATCTTGCTGAAAAACGGATCTGACTGGAAAATGCCAGATCTAGCCGTCGAGTCCGAAAAAGGCCAGACGTAGATTTGGCATTTTCCGGCCAGATCCGTGGTAGATCTGAACCTGATCACAAGTGGTAGTATAAAATGCTTATTCAGACGTAAGTACCATGTTAGAATAAAAAATCCAAGTTACGACATAGCACTTGAAAACATGTAACCCAATATGTCCTTGCAGCGTTTTCCTTATGCCATGTGAGTGTTGGAATACATGTATTATTCCAACACAATTAGGGTCTATCCAGATGAATTTTCCATGTCGAGGAGGGTTGTATTTCCTGTAGTGATATGTAATACATTACAATGACTAAGAATCGAATTGCTGTTTACAAGCCTGTCTACAATCATCCTTTGATATGTTTTCAAGCAACTTAGGCCCTGACGAAAGGAATCCTTTTCCTAGAGGACTGTATGCAACAATACCAATCCCAAGTTCCCTGAGAAATTAATCTGCCAAATTCCATTAGAATTCATATGGTTATTTTTTATAATCTCTCCTTCTATTTGACTCTTCTAAATTCAATTAGCCCCATTAAAATATATATATGCCTTACCTGCAAGTAGGAACAATCTCTTCCTCCACGTCTCTTGTTTATAAAGACTATTCCAACTACACAGCTGTTATCGGATGAATAGCATGAGCTCGTCTAATTGTTGAAGCACATGCCTCAGATAGACCTATATATTTTATTTTGCCCTCTTCAACTAGTTTTTTCAGTTCCCCCATCTTCCAAAACACACAAGAAACAAACAAAAATTAGATGTATGCTTAACAACAAGCTTGTTCAGAACAAGTGATCCATAAAAATAAAAAATAAACAATTGGAATGCAAGACTTTTAGGATCCAACATTTATTAACTATGGGATTAATGAGTAGTTTATTAATCCTCCCCTTATCACCCAAATATTTTTTGGGTAAATCCTGTAATTGTTTCTTTCGTGACTCAAACACAAGATTCTTGGATATAACTAATCCAGTGGTTGAAGAGCTTACCATCCGGCCAAAAGGGGAGAGGTTTTATCACCTGAATATTAGCCTGCTCAGATGCAGACACCGACATCAAAGTGCACGTCAGAGCGAGATGGTACGTTGGTCAGGATACAGACTAATCTTTTCTAGAGCTGATCTGTATCGTTAGAGTAAGCCAGTATTCTATAGGTGACTCATAAGCCGGTTTTTAAGGTGAGTTCAATATCTATCCAGTGAATTCGTAAAAAAAACAAAGACACTAATAATGCATTACCATATCAGATTGTTAGTGTACTTATGATTTCAGACAATCAATCCTAGTAAACAAGTAGAGTAATTGAAAGTTTATACATAACAAAGGGCATACCGTGACTTCAATAGGGACATGAGTGTCAATGCGATGTATATAGTATAGATCAATACAATCAACATCTAGTCGCTTCAAGCTCCCCTCACAGGCAGCCCTCACATAAGCCGGATCGCCATGAATTTCTAACTTGTCATCCTCAAAGCGGGCACCAAATTTTGTGGCCAATTCAACTCTTTCTATCATCCCTCCCTTCAAAGCCTGGAAAACGTTCACACCAAAAAGCAAACCAATCAAGTTTAAAACCCTTTACGAAGCCAAAGAAAACAAAAATTAAACCAAAAACATAGCCTAAAACAGCATAACAAAGCTTCACTGAATCCCCAAGATTTGTCCAATACTTATAGAATATATATTGGCTAATTAACCAAATGGATTTACGTATACGTATGCAACTAAACCATTTTGGTGTATGATCAAGTTAAGCATGGTGGAACTCAACAAAACAGACAAGAAAGTAAAGAAAGAGAGAAAAAGAGTGAACCTTGCCGAGAAGAATTTCATTAGTGTGAGGTCCATACACATCAGAAGGATCAAGAAAAGTGACACCACTGTTGATGGCATGGTGGATCAAGGTGATCATTTCAGGCTCAGGTTTTGGAGGGCCATAGAAGAAAGACATGCCCATGCAGCCTAAGCTTTGAGCTGAAACCTCCAGCCCTTGTGAGCCAAGCTTGATTCTCTTCACTGCTGCCATTAATTTCTGTGTGTTTCTGGATTGACTTTCGATAGTGATTAAAGTGATTGTGAACTTGAGACTTGTGCTAATTAGTTGTGTTTTGGATTGCTTTGTCTTCGACTCTTCGTATGTTTCTCTCTTTATATAGTGGTTGGGTGAACACGCAGGGTGATGTTATGCTTTCAGTAAGCTCTTACGGATAGTAAAGGGACCAAAGTGCAAACCACAAAGACATTGGGGTTTTCTAATATTACTTGAGTGTACAATGTAGAATGTACGTGCAGGGTGATGTGATGTTATGCTTAAGTAAGCTTTTACGGATAGTAGAGGGACCAAAGTAAAAACAACAAGACATTGGTAATAAATAAAGTGACCAAAGTAAAACAACAAACACATTGGGAATGGATTTGACCAATTTCAAGGTCAAGAAAACTTGAAACTAGAGAGTTTTTTAACCAATGAATCATGAGAGATATTAAAATAAAAAACACAGACCCAAACCCTCTTTCAAATTTCCTAAAAACTGAGTCAAGAAAACCAAATGGAGATGAAACATAGACACAAGGACAAGAAGAGTACTGCAAAAACTACACAGTAGTACAGATTGAAAATGACATGTGAAGAAGCGAATCAAATGAAAATGAAACAATGATATCATTATAAGATCAGTTAGTCAAACTCGTAAGATGGTTTCATTGGAAGTTTACCGAATCTTTCACGACATTTTGAACATATTAAAAGTATAAGCAGAAACTATTAACTATCTGATTATAATCATACATGATGAATGCATGTGAAGGAGCATTTTAGTAATGTAATTCTACCTATCAAGGATAATGCGCAAACTCCAAGTCCTGAAGAAATTCAGGTTTGTTAGAAATAAAGCAGGTAGTTTTATGAAAGCTGAAAACTTCAAAGATTGATTCATTCAAAGCTCAGTTATTGAAGACGTTAACTCAAAGTTTCCTGCTCAAAAGAATTGGTGTCTTGTTTGTGTAAAGCTCTGGTAACTGAAAAAAAAAAAAAAAAAAAAGATAGCAGATCTGACGGACTACACATGCTCAATTTGTGTTTCTTAAAAAAAGTGAGCTACCGGCTGTGATTGTTTTTTACCCGGATTACTGATATTGTAGTATAAAAGAAATGTACTCCAGTTTGTTGAATAAGAAGAACAAACATTATTTTCGATTCTCTGTTTTCTTGCTACAGATTGCCCTTGCTCTGAAGTAATAGTTCACAGTTCTTTGTAATCTTGATTGATCTTGTTATAGTATCAGAGTCAGTCCCATTTACGCTGAGTGATTGACCAACGGTAGGGCTGCAAACAAACCAAATACGAACGAAAACCTCCATTCGAAAATCGTTCGATAAACATAATGAGTTGTTTGAAATAGTGTTCGAACACAAACGAACATAGAATCACCATTCAAAATCGTTCAATTAGTAAAACAAGCTGTTTGAAAAATGTTCGAAATCGTTTAAAATCTGATAAATATAGGTGGGTGAGAGTGTTTTTATTAATTTGTAAATTTTTTATTATTAGAGGTGTTTAACTAAATTAACAAACCTAAAGAGTGTTTTTATTTATTTTTAAATCGTTCATACATGAAGAATACATTTGAAGGAGCATTTTAGTAATGTAATTCTACCCCTAAGAGATTACTAAGCTTTAAGTTCCAAAAAAGCAACCAAAGAAAGTAAGCTTATCCGGTAGCCAAATAACGAGAACCCTGTGGTCAATTGCTCTTGACCATGGTCTCAGTTATACGACCTTTGATTAAGCAGAAACAGAGTAATTAGAAACTATAGTGGTTAAAATTAGATAGTCCTGAAACCATATAAATGATTATATATTTTAGTTTCCCATAAAATGCCTATTTATTTTTCAAACTTTTTTTTTCTTTTTTGGATTGTTAAATACTAATTTTCTTATGGTGAAAAGAGTTTTAGTATCATAACAATATCTAGTCAGATTACATTATATATACAATTTCAAATGGCTTTAAAGTTTAAATTTAAGAAAAAAATAGGAAACAAATTGATTTTATTCCATCCAATTTTAAATTAACTTGGTTATGTCTTCATTTTAGTAGATTACTATAAAGTTTGAGTTAACGACATTTTCCCACCCAAGGTCTGCCCTAAAGACACTTTCTCACCTGAAAAGTTTCAAAAATGAAACTTTTCCACCCATCCAGAGCTAACTTTAACTGAAGAAGGATAAAACAACAAATTTTTAAATAACAATTGAGACATTACCAAAACCATTATTATAACTGCATCTGACTTTATTTAGTTTGAAACAAAAACATTGCACTCTTCTTCTTATCCATACCAAAACATAGTAATTTAGCAAAATATACTTATCCTCACAGCAAAATAAATTCTTCGTTTTCATGTCTAAATGCATGGCTTCGAGGGGCTTACAGTATGCTTAGAGGTGGCAGTGGGCCGTTCTATGCCCAAATTTTCAAGGCCCACCGTATCATGGGCCGTGGCATGCAAAAATAGGGGTCATGTGGTGTTGTGCAAGACAACCAAAACTCAACGCCCACAACACGGCTCATGACCAGGTGGGCCTCGTTGTGTCGTACCTTCGTGGGCTTGCAATAGATGTATTAATTTTTTTTATTTTTTTTAATTCATGGGTTGTGTCATGCCGACCCACGTGCCAAATCATAAACCCATGGCACGACCCATATGAAAAATTGTGGGCCTTACTAGCACAGCCCATCGCCTCCTCTAACTACTCTCTAGGTTGGCCCACTGGCGCATATTCATCTGCATGATTTGTAAAACTCTAGAGGACTCTGATGCAATTTTTGTACTTGGATTTATTCAAATTTCTGTTTCCAGTTTTGCTTTCAAAATTGATCACCCTCCTTTTGGGATCCCAAGTCCCTAGGAGCGCCCGAATCCGATGGGGGTAGGGACACCCTGTGCGGGGCGTGACACAACCAAAGTATATAATACTTTTCAATAACAACAGATGTATTTATATTACATGGGGCAAATGAAATAAATGCAAAATAATTCAAAATGAAGCACAATGTAAAATATGAAACCTTACAATGTGAAACTTATAATATGCTCTATGGTGCTATATAATAGTCGCCCTTGCATCTTTATTTAGTTTCTAACAAAAACATTACACGGTTCTGCTCTTATCCATATCAAACATAATAATTTCACACAAAATACTTATATCGCAACAAAATGGAGGGATGCAACACACTCCTAGGCTTGCAGAAAGTAGATAAAAGCATGGAGAAGGCATAATATCCATGTCTTCATCCCTTTAAGAAGCTTTCCATGAAGACAGCGTTGGAGTTTCGGAGGTCTTGTAAGTAGCAAAGTCACTCATATATCTTTCACCCTTTACAGCATCTGCTACAGCAATGGATTCAAGTTCAGCCATTTCTTCTGGAGCTAGTTTCACAGACAACGCTTTAATATTTTGATTGAAGTTTTCAATTTTGGTGGTTCCAGGAATTGGACAAACATCATCTCCTTGGTGATGAACCCAGGCTAGTGCAAGCTGTGATGTGGTGCATCCTTTCTTTGTTGCAATCTCATTAACACGCTCAAATAACTTCTTGTTATGCTCCAGATTTTCAGGTCGCAACCTGGGAAAATACTGCAAAATTCGGAATATAAAGTTTGTTATGTTAGAGGAGAGGTCACATGAGAACAACAATAGTATTACCACCCCTTTCCCCACAAGACTTAGCCTGCTTGCCCCGCACTGCACAAAGCGTTGTGCAAGAAAACGTGTGTTGAATATAAATGTAATACATTACAAATACTAACAATTAATTGTGGTTTACAAACCTGTCTAGAATCATCTTTTGAAATGTTTTCAAGCAACTTAGGCCCCGATGAAAAGAATCCTCGTCCTAGAGGACTGTATGCAACAATCCCAATGCCAAGTTCCCTGAAAAATCAGCAAGATTGTGTTAGTGTTCAAATAGTTATTTATTTTTTATAATCTCTTTTTTATTCCACCCAAAGCAATTAGTTAGTCCCATTAATGCCTTACCTGCAAGTAGGAACAATCTCTTCCTCCACGTCTCGTGACCATAAGGACCATTCCAACTGCACGGCTGTTATTGGATGAACAGCATGAGCTCGTCTAATTGTTGAAGCAGATGCTTCAGATAGACCAATATACTTTATTTTTCCCTCTTCAACTAGTTTTTTGAGTTCCCCAATCTTTCAAAACACAAAAGAAAAGAAACAAAAATTAGTGTATGCCTCACAGGAAGCTTGTTCAGAAGATGTGATCAATAGAAGGAACAGAGCCAATTGTTAAAAAAAAGACACAGTGTTGAAGTCTGTGAGTTCAGATTGTTAGTGTAAAAAATATAGGTGAAAGTCAACAATGATTGATGCTCACAACCCAAAAAATATTACACTGTGAGTTCAGATGCTATCAATAATGATCCAATGATGATTTGAGTTTCCCCACGAATATTTCACTAGAGAATAATTTCTTGATATGAGCTTTTATTTTATAAACAACACAAAGGAATGACAATTAAAAGCATCTCGGCTGCGAATTAAAATATCACAAGAATGGACATGTTTCAGTAAGCTTAGATTAGGAGAGGGTCTGAGTTAAGGGAGAAACTCCTAATGACTGTCCCATTTATAACTATATTTTATCTCCCTTCAATGAACTATAACCCTCATGCGAGACCGCCTTTTAATTATAGTGTCTGTAATATTCCTCGAACAAAACTAAATGATATATAAACATCTCCCTCGTCTTACCAACAAACAGACATAAAGGCATTCTCCGCTGCAGGCCAGATCTCTACCGTATCGACACTCACCTAAATAGAGTACTTGTAGTCTCCAGTACACATCAATAAGGCCTGGATACAGGCCACACATTTCCAATACAGAACAAGAGAAAGAGGAAGAACCTCTGATCAGTGTAAGTACACTCATTCATTCAATTTGAAAGAAACTTAAAAGGAACCTTGTTACCTGCAGGCGGTTCAATTGGTCAAACTGATTTAACAGCATCATAATGTGCACAAATAACAATCTAAATGTGATTTCAATTACTAATACTAATTAACAAGCAGAGTAAAAGTTTAACAAGGGGCAAACCGTGACTTCAATCGGAACTCGAGTGTCAATCCGATGTTGGTAGTAAAGATCAATACAATCAACACCTAGCCGCTTCAAGCTCGCCTCACAGGCAGCCCTCACATAGGCTGGATCACCATGTATTTCCATCTGGCCGTCCGCAAAGCTGACACCAAATTTAGTGGCCAATTCAACTCTTTCTCTCATCCCTCCCTTCAAAGCCTGCTCAAATTCACATCAAATAACAAACCACAATCAAGTTTAAAACCCTGTACAAATCCACAACTAAAAAATAAACCTAAAACAACATGACAAAATTTCACTAACTTCCCAAAAATGTAACATATTGGCTTAAAAAATTCATCAAATACCTCGTCTAAATTATGAAAACATCATCTCATCCATCTTTTCCCCTTCGTTTCCCAACCATATGGTTTCATGGACTCTAAGCAATTAGACTAAAACAAAAAACACAAACTTTAAAAAATTCTCTGTTCATTATCCAAACCCAGTTGGTGTATGACCAAGTCAAGCCTGAAGAAACTCAACAAAACACACAGGAGAGTAAAGAAAGAGAGAAAAAGAGTGAACCTTGCCGAGAAGAGTTTCATTGGTGTGAGGTCCATATACATCAGAAGTGTCGAGTAAAGTGACACCACTGTTGTTGGCATGGTGGATCAAGGCGACCATTTCAGGCTCAGGTTTTGGAGGGCCATAGAAGGCAGACATGCCAATGCAGCCTAAGCCTTGAGCTGAAACTTCCAGGCCTTGTAAGCCAAGCTTGATTCTCTTCACTGTCGCCATTAATTTCTCTGTGTTTCTGGTTGAATTTTGAGGTAGAGTAAATGAGTTTGAGAGTGAGAGTGAGACTATGAAGTGGGGTTGTGTCGTGTGGATTGCTTTGCCTTTGCATCGCCTTCTATAGTGTTTGAGTGGGTTGGCTGGGTGATGACATGATTAGGTAAGCTCTTAGGATAGTACAGGGACGGAAGTAAGAAAAACAAAGAGTTTAGAGTTTTTAAAAAATTATCGACGTCAATGTTCTTGTGTTCTCCTCAACTTTGGACCCATTGTAACAAAAAGTTTATTATATAAAAAATTATTATAAATTAATCCTTTTATCTAAAATATATTTAGCAAAAAATTATTATCCCAATATTTGGCATTAATAATCCAACTTTGACGCATCGAATCTAAATGACTAATCTTCGTTGTAAAACTTTTTGACATCGGACAAATTTTCTGTAAATTATAATCACAATTTATTTCTTTTTATTTATTTGAATTTCTTATTTGTTTAGGGTTATTAAAAATAGACTTATTATGTTTAAGTTATTTGAAATTTTGATTAATAAAATTTATAAAATATTTCTTTTGAGAATTTCTCATTGTGGATTCGAACCATTACGCTAGAATGTATCTAATGTTTATCCAAATTATGTTACGTTATTGTGGATCCTCTTTAATTTGAGAAGACAGCTTAAGTAAGCACTTACTATTAGTAAAGGGAGCTAGGTAAATGAATAAACAATTTGAGGGTTTTTAGGAGATAATTCATCAACTTTGACTTATGGTAAGAATAGTTTCCCATTCTTGTAGATTAAACCCCCGTAAAAAGAATTTATATAAAAAGAAAATTGATGGTTGAATTTGTTTGGAGAATGATGCTATGCTTATGTAAGCTCTTATTACATCCAAAATAATAAAAAGAGAATAATAATAATACAAAAAGAAAAGCAAAACATAACATAACACTAATTTCATTTTTTTTATATGTATGGTTTGAATATGTTTTCTAGAGATCATGTTAATTTCATTCGGAAAATAAAAAAATTAAATTATATCATGCACTCTATCTATGAGACAAAATAGTAGATGCCTTTTGGTGTGCTAATACCATTAATATTTCATAAAATTGTAATCTCCCAATTTCGACATTTAAAAAAAAAAAAAAAAAAAAAAAAAAAAAAAAAAAAACCTACTCAATAGCTAAGGATTTTTAGTGTACTTTTAAAATAATTTTTGAAAATAGTTTTAGATAGGGGCATTTTGGTCTATAAAAAGTATGACTAAATAGTTTTTTTTTTTTTTTTTTAAATGGAATATTAAAAAAGGTAACTTAATATATCATTATTCTAAATAATTTTATCCAAACCCACGATATGTTTGAGCAAGTCCAACATGGAAGTATCATTTTCCGTTAGGCTAGAAATTTATAAAGTTTTCTTCAGTTCATCACCTGTTAAGTACTTGTAACTCAACGAAATATTTGAATATCCATTTTCCAGCCACGGTGTGAACTTTATTGGAGAAGGCATTCTCAGTTTTCACAAAGCATCTTCTCATTCAAACCAATGTGTCTTGTTCTTCAATGCTCTTGCTACAGTAGCAATGGCAATGGGCAAACCTCCACATTTCTCGCATACATCATGTAGTAAATTCAAACCAAGTGATTCAATAACATCACCTGCACAGGAATACAAAATCATAAGTTAAAAGCGCCCGAAAATATAAAGTTTTTACAAAGTATGTGGAGTAAATTTAGGGACATAGCCATGGTTCATTCAATTTTTTTCATTCTGTCAAGGCCTAAATTTAGGAACATAGCCAGGAATTTAATACAAATTTCAAGTTAAAACAGACAGCATAACTATAACAACAGTATTTTGGTTATTACATGCACTAAAATATTTATATTCGTTAACAATATTCGTGTAACCCGGCCCCTTGAACCGTCTGACTGGCATGTCAGACCAGTGATGTCGACATACTGACATAAGCATGACATCATCAGACCTGAAAAAATTGGAAATTATAAACCCTATAACAAAATAAAATCTGAAATCCAAAGAACACTATAACAAATACAATAAATCCAAAATCAAAATCCAGACAGTTCAATCTGGATATCCAATGCTACCTATAACATCATTCTAATAATACCAATTAGGACTGATAACATCACTAAACAATGTCTAATCTTTCTCCACCTTTTTATAGAGCAAGAAGCAAACAGTATGCACACTTACACTCTGTTTTGACTTTTGATTTTGAGTAGCTTCACCAAACCATTGAACCTGACCTCCTAATCGACAATCAGAATGCTTTGAGGTAACTCATCCCCACTATGCTGGAAAGGATCTCTGCTGGTCAGGGGTCATGAATTCCAGGATACTAATGCTTCATAAGGAGAATTCTGCCACTCCAAACCAAAATTACAAAATCAGATGCAGTCCATAAACAATCTCCAATCATAACAATAATGCCATTAAAAAAAAAAAAAAAACAAATCTTTACCATCTGTTGTATAACGGGCTAATTTATGAGCTCCCATTTGTTTATAATTGGATTTCAAAAGTGAGACAGTGTGTTGCATATTCCAATCATCTCCTAATTTTAGCAAATCATAAGATTAAGTTAAGAAACCTTCCATAGCAGGAACTTTTAATACCATAAGCTAGTCGACAATCAATTCTCATACCCATGAAAGGTATAACCAAAATAAGTTGCAATCTCAGCGATCCAAACCCCCCCGCACATTATTTCAGAATATATCCCTTTCTTGCTCAATAAGGGGAGCTCATCTACAAATCAATCAAGTTAAAAAGAAAAAATTTAATTTCTTTGCAACCAAAGAGAGCATTAGCGAATCAAATTATTACCCAGAAAATCACAAAAATAAAAAATCCACCTTCGGCATTGTGGGATGAGAAGTTACGGTATTGAACATGTCCGGGTTTTCTTCTACACAGATACTGCACAAAATTAGACAAAATAAGAAATTAAAATGAAGAATTGGAAGATAATAATAAGTGAAGCATGGTGAGGGAAAGAAATTACAGTGGTGAGTCGGGATGCTAACATACGCGTGCTGTTATCTAACAGAAGAAGATTTGAGACATAATCATCATCCCTGCACAGGCAAACTTATAAAGCATCAAACAGAGAGATGAAACAAAAAGTTCTTTGGGGTGTTAAAAAAAAAAAAAAAAAAAAAAAAAAAAAAAAAAAATTCTAAATCAAAACTATCAGATTGAAATTGACAGTAAGAGAGAATAATCTCATAACACATTTTCCTACCAACTTCCTTCACAAACGTGTTCTTCCCCACCCCACCCATGCTGAAAACTCCCATCATGGAGGTATTGACATCTTTCCACGCATCCCACATGTTTTTCACAGTGGATTTTCTTGATTCGAAAGGCCAATAATCGTCAATCAGCACCTCTGGTTCAACCATTTGAAGGGGTGAGAGAGAAATAAAGTGAAAGAGAAGAAGTGAATGATGAAGATGAAAATGGAAAGAGTGATGGTGGAATATGAAGGCTCCGAGATAATTGTGACTATCACATGGTGACCATTATTATTGACAGTAAACGACGAATCGGACCGCAATAAATCTGTATTTGTTTTATTTCAGCAATCACCTTGAGAACCAGATCTAGACCCGGCAAAACGGGCGTATACCCGCGGTACCCGTTTTGAAAACGGTCATTTTAGGACCCGTTTTCATGTGAACTGTCCTCGACCCTATCTGTATGTTAGTCTAGGGTGTTTTTGTAATTAGAATATTGTATTTGTGTTATTGTGTTTTAGTGTTTATGATTTTATGTATTTGTTTTCTATATGTTTGTTGGTTTTAAATTGATGAGAAATTGAGTTGGTTGTGAAT
Organism: Pistacia vera; assembly: GCF_008641045.1. NCBI lineage: Eukaryota > Viridiplantae > Streptophyta > Magnoliopsida > Sapindales > Anacardiaceae > Pistacia > Pistacia vera. Next base: position 39,858 of record NW_022196728.1, on the reverse strand, counting down.
TTTTTTGGTGAATTGAATTGAATATGAAGTATAATGTATTTGATCGTGGGGGTGTAACTGCAAAAAATGAAAATTGTAGAAATTGTGAGGGTGTCACTACAAAATTTGAAAACTGGAGTAAGAAAAAACAGGTATCCACAGGTCGTCCTGTAACCGCATAGGGTAGGGTATGGGTCCAATATTTTGGACCCGTATAGACTTAGTCCGTTTTGACCTGTACCTGTTTGACTAGGTTGTACCCACCCGTTTTGCGAGGTCTACTTGAGATTACAAAAAATGAAATAACTGTTTTATCCTCTGAGTTTGGGAAATTAATCTAAATGTACACCTTGAGATTATAAAACTTGAGTTGACTTTTTACCCTCTAGATTTATATAGGGTTGTAGTCGAGTCGAGTAGCTCACGCTTGACTAGTCATGAGCCCAGACTCGACTTGTAACTAATGAGTCAGGGGCGAGTTCGAGTATTAATTTGGGCTTGATTGGCGCATAGAGCTGGATTTTGAGTATGGGTATACTCGACTCATTTGACTCAGAAGCATCTCAACGCTCACGACCAATTGGTGAGCCCCTAGTGCTACTAAGAATCAATAGAATAACCCTCTTTGAGATACTAAGAGAAGGGTTTATTTCATTTTCTCACTATTGCTTACTAATAATTTCGTCCATTTTATTTAAAAAATATCCCCGCCAATATCATAAATCCTTTTCAAAATATCATCCTCTTATATATATAACACTTTCGAAACAAGATGAATGAATTTACACTAAACTATCTCACATGAGAAATAAACAATAAATAGATCATTTAAAAAGTATTTATTAATTTATAATTAAAGTATTTTGTTATTTATAGAAAATTTAAAGAGAATTTTATTATTAAATCAAACCTCAAAATTCAACGGTTTTAAACTTTGAAAAGAAAATCCTATTAAATATTCAAAAACTTATATTTAATTTTAATTGTTTCGTTCAAACTTTAAACTTGATAGCAAAAAAAAAACTATATATATATATATATAATAGGAGAACAGTAGGTCTAGCTAAGTAACACTTTAATTTAATGAAATAATTTAATAACACTGGTTTTTTTTTTTTTTTTTAATAGTAAACTCGTCGTGTGTTTGAGCTTTTATTTTTTTGAGATTAAATTGATAAAATTACTAATAAATTTGAAAATTGAATTGATGATAGAGGGTTACATTATTTAAATGAACGAGTACTCATTATAAAAATGTGAAAAGGACAGGATAAAGTGTTTATGATTATAACTTGCATAAAAAAATATTGCACTCTGCTTCTTATCCATATCAAACATAGTAATTTAACATAATATACTTATCCTCACAGTAAAATAATTTCTTCTCTTTCATGTCTAAATGTAGGGTTGTTCAAAAGAACCGGTTGGAACCGGAACCAGCAAGTACCATGGGTTTTGTTCTGGTTCCTACCCAGAACCAGTCGTCAATAGGTAGATTCTGGTTTCAAATTTTTGGAACCGTTATTGTGTGGTTTCGGTTCCGGTTCCTATAGTTAGGAACCGGAACCGGAACCGGAACCAGAAACCAGGAACCGAGACTAATATAAAATAAAATTAAATATTAGGGGGGTTAATAAAAACTTTTGTAGAAAAAGTAATGTGAATACATTTATATTTATATTTCATAACATTTAAAGTAAGTTGGTTTAACTTTTGAGAATCTACATTTACAAAGTAATGGAGTTTGTAATTTTAAATTTATAATTTGTAATTTTATTTTTGTTAACAAGTGTCAGGTGGGGGGGTATTTGTAAGTTTTTAAGGGTTTTTTTACGATTTTAAAAACTTTTGGGAGGTCATATAATTTTACAGGGTACCCAAAACCGGAACCGTTGTTACAAGTTCTGGTTCTGGGTACCTAGGAACCGAAACCGTCGGTTCCGGTTCTGGTTCCAAATTTCAAGGAACCGTTGGTTCCGGTTCTGATTCCTTCAAAAAGTGCAGGGTACCCGGAACCGAACACTCCTATCTAAATGCATGGCATCAAGAAGCTTTCCATGAAGACAGTGGCGGAGTTTCGGAGTTCTTGTACGTAGCAAAGCCACTCATATATCTTTCACCCTTTACAGCATCTGCTGCCGCAATAGATTCCAGTTCAGCCACTTCTTCTGGAGTTAGTTTCACAGACAACGCTTTAATATTTTGATTGAAGTTTTCGATTTTGGTGGTTCCAGGAATTGGACAAACATCAGCCCCTTGGTGATGAACCCAGGCTAGTGCAAGCTGTGATGTGGTGCATCTTTTCTTTGCTGCTATCTCAGTAACACACTCGAATAACTTCTTGTTATGATCAAGATTTTCAGGTTGCAGCTTGGGTAATTTCTGCAAAATTTGGAATATAAAAGTTGATTAACTTAGATTTAACTTGAATAATTTAAGGGGTCAAACATAGATTACACATGTAAAAATACTTTATAATTAGTAAAAAATTTGAGGCTACACTGGATTTAGTGCGGGCATCAATTCCCATTGAGTCCAACGTGGGTCTATTCCTAATCACAAGCCACAATAAAATGCTTATTTAGACGTTAGTATCGTGTCGGAATAAAAAATCAAGTTACGATACAGTACTGGGAAAACATGCAACCCAATGTGCCCTTGCAACGTTTTCCTTAGGCCATTTGTGTTGGAATACATGTATTATTCCAACTTAATTAAGATCTATTCCGACGAGTTTTCCACGTCAAGGAAGGTTGTATTTCCTATAATGATATGTAATACATTACAAAGATTAAGAATTGTATTGTTGTTTAGAAACCTGTCTAGAATCATCCTTTGAAATGTTTTCAAGCAACTTAGGCCCTGATGAAAGGAATCCTCATCCTAGAGGACTGTATGCAACAATACCAATTCCAAGTTCCCAAAGAAATTAATCAGCCAAATTGCATTAGAATTCATATGGTTATTTTTTATAATCTCTCTTTCTATTTGACTCTTATAAATTCAATTATCCCCATTAAAATATGTATATGCCTTACCTGCAAGTAGGAACAATCTTTTCCTTCACGTCTCTTGCCCATAAGGACCATTCCAACTGCATAACTGTTATCGGATGAACAGCATGAGCTCGTCTAATTATTAAAGCACATGCTTCTGATAGACCTATATACTTTATTATACCCTCTTCAACTAGTTTTTTCAGTTCCCCGTCTTTCAAAACACACAAGAAAAGAACAAAAATGTGTGCCTAACAAAAAGCTTGTTTAGAACAAGGGATCCATACAAAGAACAAATAAACAGTTGGGATTAGTGAGTAGTTTATTAATCCTCCCCTTATCATCCGAATATTGGCCTGCTCAGATGCGGACACCGACGCCTAAGTGCACGTCAGAGCAAGAAGGATGGTCTAGATACAAAATTATCTTTTCTGGCGTCGATCTATATTGTCAGAGTAAGCCAGTATTCTAAAGGTGCCTTATAAGAGGTGAGTTCAATATCTATCCAGTGAATTCATAACAAATCCGATTTTGAAGAGTGAGTTTGCCGATGTGAGTTTGTAACAAAGACACTCATGCATTACCACATCAGATTGTTACTGTAAACATGATTTCAGACATTCAATACTAATCGACAAGCAGAGTAATTGAAAGTTTATATATAACAAAGGGCATACCGTGACTTCAATAGGAACTTGAGTGTCAATGCGTTGTATATAGTATAGATCAATACAATCAACATCTAGTCGCTTCAAGCTCCCCTCACAGGAAGCCCTCACATAAGCAGGTTTGCCATGAATTTCCAACTTGCCATCCTCAAAGCGGGCACCAAATTTAGTGGCCAATTCAACTCTCTCTCATCCCTCCCTTCAAAGCCTGGAAAACGTTCACACCAAAGAGCAAACCAATCAAGTTTAAAACCCTTTACGAAGCCAAAGAAAACAAATATTAAACCAAAAACATAGCCTAAAACAGCATAACAAAGCTTCAGTAACTCCCCAAGATTTGTCCAATACTTATAGAATATATATTGGCTAATTAACCAAATGGATATATGGATATGTACGCAATTAAACCTATTTGGTGTATGATCAAGTTAAGCGTGATGGAACTGAACAACATACACAAGAAAGTAAAGAAGGAGAGAAAAAGAGTGAACCTTGCCGAGAAGAATTTCATTGGTGTGAGGTCCATACAAATCGGAAGTGTCAAGAAAAGTGATGCCACTGTTGATGGCATGGTGGATCAAAGCGATCATTTCAGGTTCAGGTTTTGGAGGGCCATAGAAGGCAGACATGCCCATGCAGCCTAAGCCTTGGGCTGAAACCTCCAGCCCTTGTGGGCCAAGCTTGATTCTCTTCACTGTTGCCAACTTGCCATTAATTTCTGTGAGCTTGACAGTTGTGCTAATGAGTGGTGTTGTGGACTGCTTTGTCTTTGACTCTTCGTATGTTTATCCCTTTATTTAACGGTTGAGTGAACACGCAGGGTGATGTTATGCTTAAGTAAGCTCTTACGGATAGTAGAGGGACCAAAATAAAAACGACAAAGACATTGGGTTTTTTCAAAGTAGTTGAGTGTCATGCAGGATGATGTGATGTTATCAGGCCGTCTCTAAAGAAAACAAAATTTTCATACCAGAATTTTGTTTTATTAATCTTTGCACTTAATGAAAATAGACAGAGTGTTGTCTATTTATACATATTTCTTTAATTATGATTAACTAACTATAGTTTATAAAACTAACTCTAATTAATCTTGACTTTGAAGTCATACATCATTAACATCCTCCCTAAGCAGGCCTTGTCTTAGCTTGCTTAGCATAATAAAGCAAAATGATGTAGTACCAACCCAATATAACAAGAACTTGTAGGAAAGATTAATATTAATGCTCGATCTGTATTTATCATAGCTTAAAATTTTCCACAAAGTTAGGGAAGGTTTGGTTGAACTCAAGAAGGCATTATATAAGTTTGGGGTTTGAACCCTCTATGAACACCTTTAAAAAATTGTGTGTTAAGTTGTCATCTCACTCACAAATGTTTAACTAATATGGCAAAGTAAGACCGGTATGTACCAACGGGTCCACGGGTACCCAAGTAATATTGCAAGTAAATTAAAAAAAAAAGGGAAAAAACCAAAAATGCAATAGGGATTTACGTTGCGTCCCTTTCAGCAATTAGGATCATTCTCAAGTCAAGAACTGAACTCCCCCAACGTCTGCTTCTGCATCTCTCTCACGTAGATAAAATGGTTGCTGCTTATTAATTTGGTCTTATCAACTTTTACTTCTCCAATTGCTTTCACCTTCTGAGATATGTATTGCTTTCCTTCCATTTTGATGTTTTCCTGGACGTTGCGATTGTTCTTATCAAATTGATTGCTTTATGTTTGGAATCTACTTGTAGACTTTGGTGACCAAGACTTACAGCTAGCAAGTCCTCACCGCTGTACATATCATCTTTGTTTTCTTCAGTTTCCTGTAAAGAGAAGTTATGTGGGGATTCTCGTGGCAGTGTCTGTTCCCTGCCTCCTCTTCCTGTTTGTACTCACTGCCAACCACTAATTTAATTCTGGAATTGTGGATAGTGTTTCCTTCTGAAAAAAGATGTCTAAAAAATGTTCACCATCTTTTTTGTGGAATATCTTCAGAAATTTGTAATGTACTGAGCTTTGGTAAGGAATGAAAAAATCAGTTCAATCCCTTTGAATTGATTTTTTATTTATTTATTTTATGCATTGGCGTAATTTTATTTATCATTTGTAATGTGGCTACAATTCTTTTTGTTTTAACTTGATTCTACTTGATGTGTGATGGTTTACAAGCTGTGAGGCTTAATAAAAACAATGAATCTATCCCTTTTCTAATTTACTTTAGTATTTATGTTGTGTTGCATAATATTAAAAAGTTAAAACAAATTTGGAGAAAAATAGTGAAATATATGTAAAACGGGTGACCCACGTGTCCGTACCCGTACTGGTAGTGCAATTCCTTAGCCGTTCAAAAAATTTACCCTTTGATCCTACTCATGATTACCTAGCCGTACCCACCCAACCCCCAAGTCTACGTTTAACTGATAAATGAGGGCTGACCACTTGATCAATCTTATTACTGTCTTTTACTAATCATTTTATGAAACTCTGAAGAAACTATTCTTAGTTGCACTTCTTTCAATTCATTTGGTCAATAGATTCAACACAGACCTAATCAAATCCAATCCCTCTTTCAATCAAAGAGATAAAGTCAAGAAAAAAATAGATGCAAATAGAACTAAATCAATAACACTTCTACATGTTACACATTAGAATGTGCATAAACAAAAATGCAAATCTAGCAGAGCATTCAACATTGATATTACATTTCCATTAAATAGACATCCCCTGATACACTTAATTCGAAATAAGCTTGATATTACATTTCTGCAAAAGCTTCTAGTTGCCCCAATTGCTTGAATCTAACGAGACTAGTGGAGTCAATTGGCCTATCACTCACCTCCTATATAACAAGAATCTCGCAGGCTAAGGAAAATGACTTGAGTATCTTCATTTCTCCAATAATAGCAACATTTTAAATCCTGCTAGAATCCAAGCATTAACATAATGTTTGAAGGTTTATCAAGAGACCAATCGAGGACTGCAACAATGGTAGGCAAACCTTGAAAAGTTATCCGGACTTTTAAAGAACCTCCATACTCAGAAAAATTCAAGGTCCAACAGTCAACCATCGGCCAAAAGCTAACCGTTAGGGCAACATCAAAATTGTTTACTAGAACCATAAGTACAAACAAAGTCTTTGTGCTCACAAACCATTTATTCTAGCCTATTCATCAAATAACAAACAGAGTCTTTGAGTTCACCCACCTTTATCTATCCTATTTCGTCAAGAACCACTTATCTAGTCTATTTCATAATGTAACAAACAAAAGTCTTTGAGTTCACCAACCCCTTTATCTAGTCATTTCGTCAAGTAACAAACAAGGTCTTTGGTTTCCCAACCACTTTATCCAGTCTATTTCGTCAAGTAGCAAACGAGAGCTTTGAGTTTACCAACCACTTTATCTAGCCTATTTCGTCAAGTACAACAAGAGTCTTTGAGTCACCAACCACTTTATCTAGTCTATTTCGCGCTTGTTCCATTGTAAGGTTAACCTCCTTCAAGTATATCCAAACCCACGATATTTTTTGAAGAAGTCTGACATGAAGTATCAATTTCCATTACTAAGATTTAAAAAGTTTTCTTGAGTTCATCACCTGTTAAGTATTTGTAACTCAACCAAATATTTGAATATCCTTTTCCAGCCATGGTATGAACTTTGTTGGGGAAGGCATTCTCAATTCTCGCAAGGCATCTTCTCATTCAAGCCGATTTGTCTTGTTCTTCAATGCTCTTGCCACATAGAAATAGCAATGGGCAAACCTCCACATTCCTTGCATACATCATGTAGTCTATTCACTCCAATGATTCAATAACATCACCTGCACAGGAATGCAAAACCATAAGTTAAGAGCTCCCAAAAATATAAAGTTTTCACAAAGGATGTGGAGTAAATTTGGGGACATACCATGGGTCATTCAAATTTTTCATTCTGTCAAGGCCTAAATTGAGGAACATAGCCAGGAATTTAATACAGTGGTTCAAGTTTAAAAAGACAATATCATTATCAACACAAAATATTGGTTGTAACATGCACTAAAATTTATATTCATTATAATATTTTCTATAATTGATACATTGTAACACTTTATAGAGCTAATACAAAGACCAGTATCTACATATTGAGCAACAATATAAATCCTATGAATAGATATTCCACAGTTTCATCTAATTTTTATCATAATATGTAACAGATATAAATTATAAGATCCATTTATAGTAAATACATGCAAAGCAACAATACAAATTAATATATAGAAAAATTGAAAATCCTTAATTAATTTAATTACCTGCCGTCTGACCGAAGAGGCTCCAAGCCCAGAAGGAATTCCAACAGTCTCAGATCAAGATCTTCCCAAGTATTATCTAAAATTAGGATCTTCTTCCCCTTCTTAAATCTTTCAACTGCTAAATTTCTGCCAAATCTGGTTGACCGGCTTTCACGTCTGGAGTTTCTGTTACCTCTGCAAAAACCACCTCCTCAACGAAGAGATCTTCCATGCTTGCCTACCACTCCCTTCACAACTATTCTTCCCACTCCACCCATGCCGAAACTCCCATCATGGGGTATTGACATCTTTCAACGCATCCCACATTTTTTTCACAGTGGATTTTCTTGATTCGAAGGCCAATAATCGTGAATCAGATCCCTGGTTCAACCATTTGATGGGGTGAGAGAGAAATAAAGTGAAAGAGAAAAGTGAATATGAAATAAAGATGAAAGAGCGAAGTAAATATGAAGTCTCGAGATAATTAGCACCATCACATGGTGGCCATTATCATTTGACTCAGTAAATGCTTGCATCGAACGTGACGGCGAATTGTGAAAGCTGTACCGCATTAAATCCATATTTTTTTTCAGCAATCACCTTGAAATTACAAAATTAAATAACCATTTTACCCGAAATTTGGGATATTACCTACAGGTACACATTATTTTTTTAATTTCAATAATCACCTTGAGGTTATAAAACTGAATGACCTTTTACCCTCTAGATTTATATACAACGAAAACAGAGAGTCAATTAGAATGACCCTCTTTGAGATACTAAGTGAAGGATTTGTTTCATTCTTCTACTATTGCTTAGTAACAATCTCATCCACTTTGTTCAAAAAGTATTAAAAATATCCCTGTAAATGTTAGAAACCTGTTTAAAACTGTCAAATATCCTCTTATAAAATTATAAATAAAAAATCTAATATAGGCGTTTTCAACACTTTCGACACAAAATAGATGAATTTATATTAAAAGACGTCACGTGAGAAAACAAAATGAACTGATACATGAATAACAAAAAGGTCTAACAAATTTAATTAACACTTTATTTCAATAAAATGTTTTAATAACATGAGATTTTTTTTTTTTTTTTATAGTAAACTAGTCGTGTGTTTGACCTTTTTGTAGTAAGTATCATCTCATCTGCTTTAAGAAATACGATCTTTAACTCTTATTTTTTTACAAATCGCTAAATTATTCTATTTAAGTTTGGAGGGAATCACGTTTTTACCATAATTTGTTAAAAATGTTGAGAGGCTAATATGTTTTTTGAAGGTTAAATTAATGATATTTTTATAAACCAGTTGGTGTTTATTACAAAAAAAAATTTGTCAAAAATATAAGGGTCCATTTGGTATATTATTCTTATACTTTTTAGAATAATATTTTGATATAAAGTTAAATTTGGTGGGTATTACGATGTAAGATTTAAAAATTAAAAAAAATATCCTCTATGTTTATTTATTTACTAAACACCCATATAATAAAATATTAAAAGTTAACAAAAACACCTCTAACCCACCTATTAAATATGGAAAGCCGGCCACCACCACCGGAGGATGGCCTGAGTCGCCGTATCAGCGCATGACTGGCTGGATTTTGCCGGTCGTGCGCCGATATGACCTTTTTCGACTAAATCTATGGCTAGATTTGGCCATTGACGGCCAAATCTGACCGTATTTGGTCGTTAATGACGACCATATCTTGGCCGTCGTTGACGACTGGCTATGGCCAAAGCTCTGGCCATTAACGACCAAATCTTTGGTCGTAGATTTGGCATTTTTCCGTCAGATCCACTGTGGATCTAGTCGAGAAAAGCTAGATCGATGCACTACCGGTCATATTCAGCCAGTAGTGTGTCATTATATCAAATACCAATCAGCTTCCTACAATGGTGGCTGGAATTTGGTAAATGTGGGTTGCTGGGGTATTTTTGTAATTTATAAAAAAATATTGAGGGTGTTAGTAAATTAATAAATTTAGAAGGTTTAAAAGAAATTAAATAATATTTTGAGAATAAGCAAATTTCACTGTTTAACTTTCCCTGGTATAGGCTTAGAGTTAAAAAAAAAAAAAAAAAAAGAGTAATATTATGAAATTTATTTTCACCTGCAAATTAAAGAAATTGTTTTGTGTCACAAGTTTCGACAACCAATCAGTAATCGTTTAATCACGAAAAAGAGACATGGAGATCAACGACTCATATTTGTTACATAGAGATATCTGATGCTTTTAATTCAATCTCAGTGGCTAATGCCAGTTCCACGTGATATTCTGATCATTTGAAATAAAATAATAAAAGCACAGAAATTTATTTTCGTTAAATTACATAACACTCCTCATCAAATTTAGTATTTTCTTGGGGGTTAAAATCGACCCCTAAGGTTTGTTATAAAACAAAATCTCCTTAAAATTTTTAAATAACAAAAATCTCTCATCTATTAATGAATTATTACAAGTAACAAACAAGAGTCTTTGAGTTCACCAACCACTTTATCTAGTCTATTTCGCGCTTGTTCCATTGTAAGGTTAACCTCCTTCAAGTATATCCAAACCCACGATATGTTTGAAGAAGTCTGACATGAAGTATCAATTTCCATTAGACTAGAGATTTAAAAAGTTTTCTTGAGTTCATCACCTGTTAAGTATTTGTAACTGAACCAAATATTTGAATATCCATTTTCCAGCCATGGTATGAACTTTGTTGGGGAAGGCATTCTCAATTCTCGCAAGGCATCTTCTCATTCAAGCCGATTTGTCTTGTTCTTCAATGCTCTTGCCACAGTAGTAATAGCAATGGGCAAACCTCCACATTCCTTGCATACATCATGTAGTCTATTCAGTCCAAGTGATTCAATAACATCACCTGCACAGGAATGCAAAACCATAAGTTAAGAGCTCCCAAAAATATAAAGTTTTCACAAAGGATGTGGAGTAAATTTGGGGACATAGCCATGGGTCATTCAAATTTTTCATTCTGTCAAGGCCTAAATTGAGGAACATAGCCAGGAATTTAATACAGTGGTTCAAGTTTAAAAAGACAATATCATTATCACAACAAAATATTGGTTGTAACATGCACTAAAATATTTATATTCATTTATAATATTTTCTATAATTGATACAATTGTAACACTTTATAGAGCTAATACAAAGACCAGTATCTACATATTGAGCAACAATATAAATCCTATGAATAGATATTCCAAAGTTTCATCTAATTTTTATCATAAATATGTGAACAGATATAAATTATAAGATCCATTTATAGTAAATACATGCAAAGCAACAATACAAATTAAATATATAAGAAAAATTGAAAATCCTATAATTAATTTAATTACCTGCCGTCTGACCGAAGAGGCTCCAAGCTCCAGAAGGAATTCCAACAGTCTTCAGATCAAGATCTTCCCAAGTATTATCTAAAATTAAAAGGATCTTCTTCCCCTTCTTAAATCTTTCAACTGCTAACTTATCTGCCAAATCTGGTTGACCGGCTTTCACGTCTGGAGTTTCTGTTACCTCTGCAAAAACCACCTCCTCAACGAAGAGATCTTCCATGGCTTGCCTACCAACTCCCTTCACAAACGTATTCTTCCCCACTCCACCCATGCCGGAAACTCCCATCATGGAGGTATTGACATCTTTCAACGCATCCCACATGTTTTTCACAGTGGATTTTCTTGATTCGAAAGGCCAATAATCGTGAATCAGATCCTCTGGTTCAACCATTTGATGGGGTGAGAGAGAAATAAAGTGAAAGAGAAGAAGTGAATGATGAAGATAAAGATGGAAAGAGCGAAGGTAGAATATGAAGGTCTCGAGATAATTAGCACCATCACATGGTGGCCATTATCATTTGACTCAGTAAATGCTTGCATCGAACGTGACGGCGAATTGTGAAAGCTGTACCGCATTAAATCCATATTTTTTTATTTCAGCAATCACCTTGAAATTACAAAAATTAAATAACCATTTTACCCGAGAAATTTGGGATATTACCTACAGGTACACATTAATTTTTTAATTTCAATAATCACCTTGAGGTTATAAAACTTGAAATGACCTTATACCCTCTAGATTTATATACAACGAAAACCGAGAGTCAATTAGAATGACCCTCTTTGAGACACTAAGTGAAGGATTCGTTTCATTCTTCTACTATTGCTTAGTAACAATCTCATCCACTTTGTTTAAAAAGTATTAAAAATATCCCTGTAAATATTAGAAACCTGTTTAAAAATATCCTCTTATAAAATTATAAATAAAAAATCTAATATAGGCGTTTTCAACACTTTCGACACAAAATAGATGAATTTATACTAAAAGACGTCATGTGAGAAAACAAAATGAGCTGATACATGAATAACAAAAGGTCTAACAAATTTAATTAACACTTTATTTCAGTAAAATGTTTTAATAACATGAGATTTTTTTTTTTTTTTTATAGTAAACTAGTAGTGTGTTTGACCTTTTTGTAGTAAGTATCATCTCATCTGCTTTAAGAAATACGATCTTTAACTCTTATTTTTTTACAAATCGCTAAATTATTCTATTTAAGTTTGGAGGGAATCACGTTTTTACCATAATTTGTTAAAAATGTTGAGAGGCTAATATGTTTTTTGAAGGTTAAATTAATGATATTTTTATAAACCAGTTGGTGTTTATTACAAAAAAAAATTTGTCAAAAATATAAGGGTCCATTTGGTATATTATTCTTATACTTTTTAGAATAATATTTTGATATAAAGTTAAATTTGGTGGGTATTACGATGTAAGATTTAAAAATTAAAAAAAATATCCTCTATGTTTATTTATTTACTAAACACCCATATAATAAAATATTAAAAGTTAACAAAAACACCTCTAACCCACCTATTAAATATGGAAAGCCGGCCACCACCACCGGAGGATGGCCTGAGTCGCCGTATCAGCGCATGACTGGCTGGATTTTGCCGGTCGTGCGCCGATATGACCTTTTTCGACTAAATCTATGGCTAGATTTGGCCATTGACGGCCAAATCTGACCGTATTTGGTCGTTAATGACGACCATATCTTGGCCGTCGTTGACGACTGGCTATGGCCAAAGCTCTGGCCATTAACGACCAAATCTTTGGTCGTAGATTTGGCATTTTTCCGTCAGATCCACTGTGGATCTAGTCGAGAAAAGCTAGATCGATGCACTACCGGTCATATTCAGCCAGTAGTGTGTCATTATATCAAATACCAATCAGCTTCCTACAATGGTGGCTGGAATTTGGTAAATGTGGGTTGCTGGGGTATTTTTGTAATTTATAAAAAAATATTGAGGGTGTTAGTAAATTAATAAATTTAGAAGGTTTAAAAGAAATTAAATAATATTTTGAGAATAAGCAAATTTCACTGTTTAACTTTCCCTGGTATAGGCTTAGAGTTAAAAAAAAAAAAAAAAAAAGAGTAATATTATGAAATTTATTTTCACCTGCAAATTAAAGAAATTGTTTTGTGTCACAAGTTTCGACAACCAATCAGTAATCGTTTAATCACGAAAAAGAGACATGGAGATCAACGACTCATATTTGTTACATAGAGATATCTGATGCTTTTAATTCAATCTCAGTGGCTAATGCCAGTTCCACGTGATATTCTGATCATTTGAAATAAAATAATAAAAGCACAGAAATTTATTTTCGTTAAATTACATAACACTCCTCATCAAATTTAGTATTTTCTTGGGGGTTAAAATCGACCCCTAAGGTTTGTTATAAAACAAAATCTCCTTAAAATTTTTAAATAACAAAAATCTCTCATCTATTAATGAATTATTAGTAAACCATTAAAATCTACTGTATTATAAGTTAAAATCTATTACCAAATTGTCTTAAATTGTCTTTTTATCGTTTATTTTAACACTTAAAACTTAACGACTCTGTTTTAAAAACTAGACCAGACCGGCCGGTCCGACCGAGACCAGACAACTTCTCCGATCCGGTTCAGGTCTTTGGGGGTTTTTGTAATATTTCAAAATTATAAGAGTTAATTGTAATTTTATAAGGGTGTTTTGGAGATATGCCAAACGTTTATGGATTAATTGGTAATTTTTGGGGGTATTTTTGAAATAAATAAAAATTTTAGGGACTACTTGAACTTTTTTAGGGAAAATTTTGAATATATTAAAATTTAAGGGATTAATATGTTTTTTTTAAATAATTGTAGTTAACGTCATCGATCTAACCGGTTGGACCGGTTGACCCGTGACTCGGGCAGCAAAACGGGTTGTCCTCCTATCCAGGTTTTAAAACAATGCTTAACGATAAGGAAATTTTTATTATTTTATTATATTTTAGGGGGATTAATGTATTTAACCCTTTTTATTTTCTTATTATGGGTTCAACACTTTTCTTCCAAGGTTTGTCTATTATTTTTGTACCATTAATCAAACTTTTAAGTTCGTTTAATTTAAAATGTATATAATTTTTTCTAAAGTTGATAAAAAATGATTTTATAATTATAAAATCATAACCTAATGGATTTTTTGTAATTTTCAGAAGCTTTTTGTGGTTTTAAAATTTTTTAGATGCGTTTAATTTAAACGGTCTCACGTATATACAATTAATCTGTTATTTATTTAAATTGAGTGGAACACTAATTTTTATTTTACATTTATTATAATGAATTAAATGTTAGTGCCATTAACTTTTATAATAGGGAAGAAATGATTCTAATTTTATAACGAGTTTAGAGTAAAATCTAATTTAATAATTTTTTTGATATAAGGGTGTGGAGCATATTATAGGATTACCATCCATTATTCATAATATATGACATAATAATAGTAAATAATTATATAGATGACATAAGCCATCCCATTTCACTAAATATTTTCTACTACATAATTGTTAGATAAACAAATAATAAATATCTATCACATAATTATGTAGAGTAATACTACAGAAACCGAAGGTTGTGCACCGAATGACGTGACAAAATCATGATCGTTGATTAATATTAATTGATAATAAATCAATGGTCAAGATTTTGCCACGTCATTTGGTGCACAGATTCGGTGTACAACCTTCGGTAGTTCTATCATTTTCGAATTATGTAAGCTAAACAATCACAAATCAATATGACGCACATTATTTGTAACAATAAAGATAGGTTGATAAACTCTTCTTATTAACTTTCTCTCACAAACGTAACTTGACAGCTTGCAATTAATCAGGTGGAACTCATTGCGAGCCGATCAATTGTGAACTGTTACGTTGTGTTTGTGAGAAAAAGTTAATGAAAAATGTTTGTGAACATAGATTACCTTGTTTGTAATACAAACTTAGAATGTATAACATTATTGAATAAAAGAATCAATATTAATGATAGAGTAAAACCCTTTTTCCCACCCAAGGTTTGCCTTAATGACACTTTTCCACCCAAAAAGTTTCAAAATACCACTTTCCCACCCAAGGTTTGCCTTAATGACACTTTTCACTTAAAAAGTTTCAAAATACCACTTTCCCACCAAAGTTTATATTCTGTTGATACCCAAAATACTCTTCACTTTCTCATTTTGCGTTCAGTGAGTTACCAGGAGTCAAGGGAAGAGGGGTTTTGTAAAGTATAGGTCGGTGGATCAAATGGTGGTGACTGATTAAATATTCGTCATCGGAATCAGTCGGAAGTCAACTAAGAACAAGAAACCTTAGCTCTACGATGGCCAGCAATCGGCGAGAAATCATATTCTTAAGTGAGTGGGGTTTTGTAAAGAGGAAATCGGAGGTCCAAATGGTGGTGACGAAAAAGAATTTTCATCGTCCGATTCGGCTTTCAACTTTCGGTAGTATCGAAATATTAATTTCGAATAGAAAAGTGACATTTTGAAACTTTTTAGATAGAAAAATATTAATAAGGCAAACCTTGGATGGGAAAAAGTAATTTATTCTTAATTATATGGTTATCGGTCTTACTAAGTGTTCTATATTATTTTAAAGGTACACATTTTATGATCCGTAATCCACATGATCTAAGCAATAATAAATCTTGTGATACAAACTCAATTAAAACATATGATAAATAATGGAATGTGTAATTGAATTTAATTAAAGAAAATATCTAGATTTTACAAAAGAGTAATCCTACAGCCACCGATAATAGTGCACCGAATTTGTGCATCGAATGACGTAACAAAATCCTGATCGTTGATTAATATTAAGTTAAAATTAATCAACGATCAAGATTTTGTCACGTCATTCGGTGCATTACTATCGGTAGCTGTATTATTTTCCCTTTACAAAGACTCTCTAGTGTGATGCTTTATGCCTTTTATTGAAAAAAGAAAAAAGAAAGAAAAAAAACTAAAAAAAAATGTATTTATAATTCTAAGCTAGCACATCTTTAATTACAATAATACCCCTTCAGAATATGAAAATATCAAATTCCCAACGTCAAACACAGGTAAATCAATGATATGATTGATGAGTTTTAAATGATGAATTACAGACAGAACACTCTGTTTATTGGCCAAAATACTAAACTGCTATGCTCTTCTCCATATCAGAATCAGGCATAATAATTTTACAGAAAATACTTAGCCTTGCATAAATTGCATGAAGTTAAAGGCATCAGCAGAATGCAAACTCTGCAGGAATTTCAACTTCAAGAAGCTCTCCATGAAGACAGTGACGGCGTTTCCGATTCCTTGTAAGTAGGAAAACCACTCCAATATCTATCACCCTTCACAGCATCCGCCGAAGTGATGGATTCAAGTTCAGCTATTTCTTGCAGCGTCAGTTTCACAGACAACGCTTTAATATTCTGATTGAGGTTCTCAATCTTTGTGGTTCCAGGAATTGGACAGACATCATCTCCCTGGTGATGAATCCAGGCTAGTGCAAGCTGTGACGGCGTGCATCCCTTCTTTGTTGCGATTTCACTTACGCGCTCGAATAGCAGTTTGTTGTGCTCCAGATTTTCGGGTTGGAACCTCGGGAAACGCTGCCAAAGTTGAAGATGAATTTCAGGACCGGAACTGATATTAAATCAGTAAGATAAGAGCGGCCAAAATGGTTTCAGCAAAAAGACTAATTCAGGCATTTGCAATGATGCCTAAATTCCTATAACCAGTGGCAGCCATCCAAGACAGAAATAAGCAAAGCCAGAGAGAGGGTTTAGGACCATAGGGATGGGCAACAAGACAAATTCTGATGATAAGCAACATATGAGCTTCATTCGCTTGGATTCACTTTATAAGGTTTGGGTCTCCATTGAACAAAATAGAGACAAATATGAAACCAATATAACAAACAAACAAATCACAGACAATACAGAGAAAAAATAATACGTGCGATTTATCCTGATTCACTCATTTTGGACCACGTCCAATTGAGTCAATATTATTGCAATACTTCCTCATTTTTCTCGTTTACAATGAATGAATTGTCTTATGATTGCTATCACCCTCATAACAATTGAGAAATATGTTTATATACTAAGTTTAAAAGATTAAACCTAGTTTTATAAGGATTTCTATTCCTAAATCTAAACCCAATAAAGAATTAATGAATTAAAGAAATCTCACAGCAGTTATACATGAAAAAAAAAAAAAAACCCTAACAGCTTAGGGGCTCGGGGGTATTGCCCCCGTGACCCCCGCCTGCGCACTGGGTAACTGGGCTCCCAGTCAGCAGGACCCCCGATTGCGTCTACTTAACCCATTAATTCTGAAGTAGTCAACAACTCCAACATCCATAACTAAATAGATGCGTTTTTGGTGAAGGACGTTTGCGTGAAGCTCAAAATTAACTACGTACTCGGTTAAACCCGAGCATTGTCTACTTGATTAGATCCGATAATTGACAAAGCCAGAGCTATAACTACGGAGAAAGTGATCTCACTTGCCCCGCCTGGCCTTGGAGTAGGCTGTTGCTCTAGCTTCCATTGAATGCTCAGGATGATGAATTAATCAAATTCCAAAACGTTTTAGCAGAAAATTAAGGTAAAAGCCATAAGAAGATACTAAGAATTGAACTGTAAGTTCATGAACCTGTCTAACATCATCCTTTGAAAAGCTGTCAATCAATTTAGGCCCAGATGAAAGGAATCCTCGTCCCAGAGGACTGTATGCGACAATTCCAATGCCAAGTTCCCTGATCAATTATGAGCAGGATTCCATTAGAATTTAACATCATTTCTATAAACAGTTTAGTCTGGATAATGTGTTACCTGCATGTGGGAACTATCTCTTCTTCCACATCTCTTGCCCATAAGGACCATTCCAATTGCACTGCTGTTATCGGATGAACAGCGTGAGCACGTCTAATTGTCGAAGCAGAAGCTTCGGATAGACCTATATACTTTATTTTACCCTCTTCAACTAGTTTTTTCAGTTCCCCCATCTTGCAAAACACACCAAAAAAGATCAAAGAATTAGTGTATGCTTCTGAGCGGTTGTTGCTCATGATCCAACAAGATCTTTAGGCTGTTTTATGTTTACATGTTCTTAAGTAATATCAAAATAATTTGAGTTTCCGCATGAAGATTTCACTCACAAAATAGAAAATTGACAAATATCCTCTCCTGGAATGAGATTTTATGTGATGACATGCAAGATTTGTGGTTTATTGTTAATAATATGAAAAGATATTTAAGCATAAAAACCTGACATTGGAAAGTTTCTTATGGGTAAAAAATGGGGAATCTTCCGAAAAAGAAACAGAGAAAGAGGAAGAACACTAAATCAATTGAATGAAACTTTGATTTGGTCAAATTGATGACACAAACAGAATCCAACCCAACCCCTCTTTCAATCAAACAGATAAAAGTAAAACCATAAAGTCATGATGGGGCCAATTGCTTAGACTTTACTTCTACAAACCATGACTTCCAAAAACAGCCAATTCAATAAAGCATCATAAATCTTTAGACTAAAATTAGATATCCAGATTTGAGTTGGGAACTCTTTCTAAGCCCATTTTATAAGGTGGGTAATGAGGTGGATAGAACAATAGACAATGATCGTAATTCTCCTAACCCCACTCACCAAGGTGGGTAGAGGAGAAGGTTAAATGAAAAGTTTAACGAGGGGCAAACCGTGACTTCAATGGGTACTCGAGTGTCAATCCGATGCTGATAATAAAGATCAATATAATCAACACCAAGGCGGTTCAAGCTCCCCTCACAGGCAGCTCTCACATAAGCTGGATCACCACGTATTTCCATCTTGCCATCATCCCCATGGTTTATACCAAATTTAGTAGCCAATTCAACTTTTTCTCTCATCCCTCCCTTCAGAGCCTATATGGACAAATTCACAAGTTTTAATATAACAAATTTTGGAAAAATTGGTAATCTAGTCAAAGAAAAATTAGACTTGGGTTGGAATAAAAGGAAAGTTTTAGTCCTGTAGGCAGATTCAAATTGATGTTATCAAGAAATTCAGTCATTAAGGTTTGGAAAAACTGATGTAAATACGGTTAGGAGTGTAACAAAAAAAAGAAAAAAAATCTCGCCCATGAGGTTAGCAAAACCCTAAATTCTTGTACTAAATTTTTATCAATAAAGCAGAGAGAGAGAGAGAGAGAGAGAGTAGGGAACCTTGCCAAGAAGGATTTCATTGGTGAGAGGCCCATAAGCTTCAGAGGTGTCAAAGAAAGTAACACCACTGTTAATGGCATGGTGGATCAAAGAGATCATTTCAGGTTCAGGCTTTGGGGAGCCATAAAAACCTGACATGCCAAAGCATCCTAAGCCTTGAGCTGATACTTCCAGGCCTTGTGAACCAAGCTTCATTCTCCTCACACTTGCCGTCGCCATGGCGTTGAAACTTGGCCGCATGCAGTAACTTAAGCCACTGTATACCAGTAAAGCTTTAAGGCTTGTAGGGTTCTTGAAACAACTTCCCCTTGTATGCTTTTATATATAGTTTCATGCTGAATTAAGCATTTATGAAAAATATCTTGAAAAGTGGGGAAAATTACAGAAGGGAGTCCATTATTTTCCAAAAGACAAAAAGTAAAAGCAAAACCAAGACTGTTTGTTGGAAAATGATAGCATCCTGAAAATTCAAAGGAGTTGGATCATGCTACAGTACCATAAACTGAAAGGACGATTTTGCTGGTCTTTTAAAAAGTTATCCTGACTATTTGCATGTGTGATGTGAATTTTTTTCTTTTTTTTTTTCTATCGTTAACAGCATCAGCATGAATCATACTTCTTCTTCTGTCTTTCAAAGTCCATCTCTATATAAATGTGTTTACGAAATTTCCCCGAAATATAGCCACCTTCGAGTTTTTGGATGTACCTGTTGTTCTATTGAGTTTAACAAGCTTCGAACACCCTGTTGTTTGTTGGGATATATGTTATCGTGACTTTAGAGAAAAAGTGGCCTTTATTGTCTATATGTGATGTTTTTTTGTTCAAAAAGGTTTATAGTATCACACTGGTATTCCTGATGTGGTGCCACAACAAAATACATGTATGCTAAGTAGTTATTACATTTTAACAGTTATGGCCCCTGAAATCTGAAATTTCAGAATGCATCGTTAACATTTTAATCTTTTTTCAGCAATGCCCTCCTTATGAACTTAATTTCCTTAATTTCAGATTTCTTTTTGACATATAATGCATAATATCATATTATAAGAATTATCTTAGCTTACCACGATTGCATAGAACTTCTAAGCCTGCAGAAAGTGCATGAAAGTACCAAGACGTTAGAATAACCATGGCGAAAATGCATTTGCTTAAGCTCTGGATTTAAGTTAAGCAAGTTCTGAAGATAGTTTCACAGAAAGGTTTATCTATAATTAGATTTCTTAGCAACTTACCAAAGTTCAAAAGCTTAAAAGAATCATCTAAATTCCATATTTTGAGACCACCTGATGGATAAAAACAAAAAGTAAGTGTATTTAACGCGATTACATACATACTTGATAGACGTTAAGTAATCATTTGACTCAAACATTTGGCTAAAAAGCTTAAACTGCTAGGCAAGAGCATCAACATTATAAGTATGGCAAGGAGGCAGATAAACAAAGTCTAACAACATGCTTTCAAGAAGGTCTCCATGAAGACAGGGCTGGAGTTTCAGAGTTCTTGTAACTAGGGAAATTTCCCCACTGTCTATCACCCTTTACAGCACCCGCGGCGGTAATGGATTCAAGTTCAGCCATCTCTTCTGGAGTCAGTTTCACAGACAATGCTTTGACATTTTGATTGAAATTATCAATCTTGGTGGTTCCAGGAATTGGACAGACATCATCTCCCTGGTGATGAACCCAGGCTAGCGCAAGCTGTGATGGGGTGCATCCCTTCTTCGTCGCTATTTCGTTAACACGCTCAAACAGCAGTTTGTTGTGCTCCATATTTTCAGGTCGGAATCTGGGATGATGCTGCAATTCCAAAGTTTTAATCACATGAGATCATAAAATTTCATTAACTGCCTTTCCCCACAAACAACTTATAAAAGCTTTCGGAGATTATATGATTAAAAAAAGTGAGGCCAAATGCAGATGCACTAAATTTCAGATACTAGTAATTGAATTGTATGTTTACAAACCTGTCTAACATCATCCTTAGAGATGCTTTCAAGCAACTTAGGCCCTGATGAAAGAAATCCTCGTCCGAGAGGACTGTAAGCAACAATTCCAATGCCAAGTTCCCTGATCAATTATGAGCAGGATTCCATTATAATTTGTAACATTAATTCTGTAATCTGTTTCCTTGACTCTAAACCATTTAATCTCAAATATTGTTCACCTGCAAGTAGGAATTACTTCTACCTCCACATCTCGTGATCATAAGGACCATTCCAACTGCACAACTGTTATCAGATGAACAGCATGAGCTCGTCTAATTGTCGAAGCAAAACCTTGAGATAGACCTATGTACTTTATTTTACCTTCTTCAACTAGTTTTTTGAGTTCCCCCATCTTTCAGAGCAGACAAGAAATGAAACAAATTATCAGTTGTTTAGAAGATGTGATCCATAAGGAACATAATTGAAGAATACATCTTCCTGCTAACAGACTCATAATGTGTTATTATAACTCATCTCTCTTCAATGAATCATGTAGTTTCTATAATACAATACATCAAACAATGAAGAACATAAAATCCTTCCGCCTTATCGAACAGATTAATGTTTATAGACACATTTTCAACTTCAAACCAGATTTCAATGGGAACTCAGAGAGTCAATCCGATGCCGGTAAGGAAGAAAAAAACAATAATTGTGAAACCCCGTTTTTAATCCTAATACATATTACATATTCTGTGTGATTTTATTTTTATGGAAGCGGATTTCTATTAGTTTTTAAAAGTTTTATTGGGAATGAAATTGCAAGATAAGTAAGCTGTTGGGTTTGCATGTAACAGGGGGCAAAATCTGGAGGTTTATTTGAAAGAAATGCTGATGTGGTAGGGGTTTAGCGGGATTACCTGTAATCTAGGGGCAGAAGTATAAATTTAGAAAGACTAAAAATATAAAATATGAAGAAGAAGAAAGATGAAAGAAGAAACCCGAGAGAAAGAAAAGAAAAAGGAGAAGAGAAGAAAGAGTGGGTTGGCCGAGAGGTTGAGCGACAGAGCAATGGAGGAAATGAAACGAAATAGAATTGGGGAGAAGAAAGAAAAATAGCAGATCGGCCATAACCCAGTTTCTAATAGTCCATGCATGTAGATTGGGAGGTAGAGATTCTAAATTTCTTCTTCAATCCAAGAGAAATTAACCCATTATTGTTCTGATGCTAGGAACGAAGGAGAAGAATGGAGGAGAGTGCTTGAGCCTTCAATTTTTAGTTCGGTTGAGCTGAATGGTGAGTGGACCAGCCAAAAACTCTTTTAAAAACTCAATTCCTGTTTGCATGTAAAGTGTTGATTTCTATTATAGTGTTTGATCCAAATTTTGGTGTGATATCTTGTTAAATCTGTCTTGCATGTGTCGGCTGAGCTGACTTTAAAGTGCTGCATGTCCAGTTTCGATTCTAGCACCATGTCTTGATGAAATCTGGAAATTTTTGTAAGTGGAAAATGCATTGAATCCTTTTCTAAAGTTTGCATTTTTCAAGTTGCATGGTACTTGATGTTTATTGTTTCACGCATTTAAAAGTTATGTGTAAGTTGATTATTTGGAATANAATTAATTAAGTAGTAATCAATTAATGTAATGCTATAATTAATTATACTATAAATCAATTAAGTAATGTTATAAAATTATAATTAATTAAGTAATCATTTAACTATAATGTAATGTTATAATTGATTAAGTATGATATTTAACTAGTAATTAAATTTATTAATGTTTATCAATTTATCATATATAATTAATTAATTACTAATTTATTATAGATATACTTAAAACTTGATAATTGAAGTAAATAACTAAATATATTATTACTCAATCAAATATACTATTTTATTCAAAAATAATTCTTTTAATAACATTAAAAATGTAAAACTCTTTTAATTGGATCATAATTCCAATTATTCACTTAATTAATCAAAACTTTAATATTAATGTATTATAATATACTAAAGCTTTTAATATGGTGTAATTAATATGTAATAAGGATAATTGTATTAGTATATTTATTTAATTAGGTTATTCTAAAAATTTAACTTTTTATATTTTAAATTTTTTTATATGTAAAATAATAGAAACCCTCCATTATTCACATTTCACAAATATTTCATTGTAGTTCAGGTTCCAAAATAAGTTCCAAAACAGGTTCCCAAACAAGTTCCAAAAATTGGTTCCAAATCGGGTACCCCCTACAGGTTCCAAACAGGGTACCCTTTTTATAGGTTCCGGATCTGGTTCCTCCACACACAAGAATCGGAACCGGAACCGCACAGTATTGGTTCCAAAAAATTAGAACCGGAACCTACCTGCACAGTACCGGTTCCAAGTAAGTTCCGGTTCCGGTTCTACCCTCCGGTTCCGATTCTACACGCTACCCGTGCTCACCCCAGTATTTTCCATGAAATCTCATATGTTGGCATGTCTTATCCTTATAGGGAATATTCATATATTATTATTATTTTTGCTCTTAGATTTAATTATAATTATAATGTGTTACATGAGTTTTGACTTTTAAAAGTGATATTTGTTTATGATTTATAAGTACATACGTAATATACTCTTGACTTACATGTTACTTGAAATTATGCATGAGATTGTTGTGGTGCTAAAACCATCCTACGAAGTACCCATCCCCCAGAGATACAGATTTTTGGCTCTGCCCAAGCGATGCAGGATTCCGCCAGGTATGACAGATTTTATTGGCTCTGCCTGGGCGTTGAGTGGTCCGCCAGGTATGACAGATTTCATTGGCTCTGCCTGGGCGTTGAGTGGTCCGCCAGGTATGACAGATTTTATTGGCTCTGCCTGGGCATTGAGTGGTTCGCCAGGTATGACAGTTTCAGTGGCTTTGCCCGTGTGATGATAGATCTTGCCGGGTATGACAGGTATGTCCCTCGCTCTGCCTGCGTGTGGGACGCCCATCAAGTATGACAGATTTTCCCTAGGGTACTAGTTGGGTGAGAGTTTTCACATGTGATTGAGAGATTATTTGGATATGTACATATATGTATATCATCTATTTGAAAATGGGAACTTATAAATGTAAATGTTATCCGTATATGAACTGTTTCTTAGAAATGATGTTTTTAGATAAACATGAGTGTTTATTTGTTTACCATAATAGTGTTCACAAAGAAATCTTGCCATGAGAGATTTCAACATGTGTTATGAAAGATGGCTCATATTATAAAATGTGTATACGGAAATGAAATTGTATAAGCATGAGTGTTTTTATTGTATATTGAAATGTTTTATTACATACTAAACCATTCCCCACTCACTGAGCATTTCTAGCTCACCCCTCGTTTTCAAATGTTTTTCTTTCCCCCCCCCACCAGGTTTAGAAGGTGATCGTGCAGAAGAGTAAATTCCACTCAAGGTTGGGCCACACGACTTCATTTCACCATAGATTCTATAGTTGTATTTTGTTTTCCGCTGTAAAGTTTATGTTTCTTTCATCATGTATTTATTTCTTGTTTTGGATTATTAAATATATGGAAAAAAAAAAAATCTGATACCATACATTTCATTTTGTGAAAATTTTAATTACATTTGTTTATATGTAAATGACGTTACATTTTTATGATGTTTTATTTATAAATGGGTTTTATAGTTTTCGCACACGGCACGTCTTGATCACCTGAGTCTTATGGGTGCGTCCGGAGCCTATGGGATAAGGAGAGTCGGGACAGGTCGTGTCACTTATACTACTGTCAAACCGAATAAAGGTATGTCTGGAATCAAAGATAGATAACAGGAGTTATCTGCCCACAATCCTGACCAAACACAGCCGAAAAGCTTATAAATTTTTTTATTATTGAATCTGATTTCAAGATTGAGAGTTATAGTCTCATGATTGCGCTGCTGCTATATTTGTCAATTGATTGGGAGTCTTGTTTTATGCAATTATATTGTATAGGGCCTGGTTTGGGTACAATATTTTGTGGGCTGGTTAAATAGTGTCTTGTGTTTTTAAAGCATGTTTGGTTTGCCTACATTGAAGAATTTCGGGTAATTTTGTTGACTTCCATTAATTTGCTTTGTATTTCAGTTGTATTTGTTTGATTAGAAGTATGTTTTACTCGTAAACTTAATTAGTTGTTGAGCTAGAGGTAGCTTTGTTTGAACAAAACCTGATTTTGTTTTTGTTTGTTTGTTTGTGAAACAAGTGTGAATGGGTTTATAGAATACGGTGTTTCATGTTTCAGTTTGATGGTTTTTATGTTATGAATCGAGTGTCAACTAGCAAGGGTTGTTGATTATCCAGTTTTTGAGAGAGTAGAGAGAAGATGGTGAGAGGCGAGGTAATGAGAGCTTACAGAGATTTGATTAGACCCACAAGGTATTCATTCGCTGGAAACATTGTGATGCTTAGGGAATTTGTCGAAGAAATCCATAAGAGATTCATCAAGAATCGCCATGTTAACTCCAATACTGAGATCCATAAACTCCTTGAACGTGCACGTTTATTCTCTCTTCTCATTAGATCTTTGATTGCCAAATCTAAACTCAATCAACGTGGTGGCTTCGGTATGCTACTCTTATTCATTTCCTTAATCTATGTTATGTGTTGGTTAAATTGTATGTGAGAGGGCATTTAATATTTTGACCTTACAAGAGAAATTAATTTAACCGTTAATTTTTAATGCCAATAATGGTTGATGGAAGCGAAGCCTAAAGTGAAGCTGCTAGAGCCACACGTGAGATCCCTTATAGAGAGGACCTCGAAGCTTCATCGAAGAAGCTATTTCAAAAGTCTGGATAACTAGTACCTTAATCTCTATTATGTGTTGGTTAAATTGTCTTTGAGAGGGCATCAGTGTATGCCTTAGGAACCAATTGCGTTGTCGGTTCAAGGGTATTAGGTTTGTCCACACGTGATATCCTTTCTGGAGAGCGCCTCGAAGCTTCATTGAACAAGCTATATCGAAAGTCTAGATAACTAGTGAAAGTTTGTCATGTACTTGAGTTTCTGCTTCTTTCTTTTCATTTAGTTGGTGTTATTGGCTCTAATAGTCGATCATCAGTGAGCTTTTAGATTCTTATGTATATTTTTAAGAGCAGTATTATTATTGAGGTTTGGTCGAATTAGAGATAACCTCAATTGAGGTTTGGTCGAATTAGAGATAACCTCAATTGAGGTTTTAGATTAAAAGGGAGAGAGATTCGATTGAAAGAGCATAAAGGGAAAATATTGAATGTTTTCTTGGTTTCTTCTTTCTTCAGCTATCAACATTGAAGAATAAGCCAAATTACTTGGAATTTGAGATTGGTTTTCGGTTGAAAATGATGGGATCAATATGAATTAAAATTCATGGGTGCGTTTGGCTTATTATTTTTATCCATGTACCCAATCCTATTCTTCAAATGTTGTTTGACACATTATTCCCAAAAATATTAGTCTTTTTTAATTACTTTTAGACCCCATAAGTTTATTAATTTCATTAAATACCCCCCAGAAAAAGTTTAAAAACTAACAAAAACACCCCCACCCACCAATACTTGCTAGATTCTGGCAACCACCATCGGTGATAGTCGGAATCTGTCACAATAGTCACAAAACCACCGGAAATAGCCGGCAATGGCCAGATCGAAATGGCCTTCATTGACAGACAACGACGACAATATCTTTGGCTGTCACTGACGATCAAAGATGGCCTTTTTTGGCCGTCGAAGGCCACATCCGGCCTTAGATCTGGCCTTTTCTGGCCAGATCCGTGGTGGATTTGGCCGGAAAAAGCCATAACGACGCGTTACGACACAAATCCGACTGGTTTGCGTCATAACACAATTTTCCGGCCAGATTCCGGCGGTGGTGGCTGGAATCGGGCACTACGGGTGGTAAGAGTGTTTTTGTCAATTTATAATATTTTAATATATTTGGGTGTTTATTAAATTAGCAAACCTTGGGGGTTTTTTTTCCATAAATTTTATCTCGTAATACTCCCATATCCAACTATCCAATATTATCCCCAAAATCCTATCCAAAATAATAAACCAAACGAACCCCATAAAGTTTGGAGCTTTGTTTAATTTGTAAGTTTTCATGTAAAATTTAATTATAATTCCATAATTAATAACATGGTTTTTTGCAATTTGTTTTTCTATATCTTATTTTGAAAAATAGAAAAAAAAGATTTACAAATTAATTTCAACCAATATAAACTTTCACTAATTAATTTCAATTACCAGTTGAGAGAGAACAATTTTGCTATATTTATTTATTTATTTTTGTATCTTTCCTCATTTTCCTTTTCCGAAAAATATGTGGACTTTTAAGTAAGTCAGATGCAACTCGTAAAGAAACCCTAAGAGATTGGTCTGGCAGTCAAGGAGGTTTGATCCCTTCCTTTAGTTTTTGGGTTCAAACTTTGGGGCTACCTACCACAATAATATTGTGACTTACTTACTCTTTTGGGCTTGTATGGTGTTTAATGGACCTTGGAAATTAGTGAGGTGCTTGTAAGTTGACTTGGTTACCCAAAAAAAAAACCCCCCATCAAGCCTTGAGAAATCTTGTGCCTAGAATTTGTTTTTTTTTTTTTTTAATTTTTTTAATTTTTTTTTTTAAGAAGTTAGGCATGAAATTATGAATAAAAGATATTTTCTTTTAACTAATGAAAATTAAAATTTTGCTAAATTTGAATGGGAATTAAATTAGATGAATTTTTAAAATGGAGAAAATCTTATATTTTGAATTTTTTATTAATAGTTAAGGCGAAAAACAAATGAATATATAAATAGAAGAGATTTTCAAATAAATATAGCCTAAAAGAATTGAGTGTGCTATTCAAACCCCAATTCAAATAAAATCAAACTTCAAATAAATATTAACTTATTTATAAAGCAATTTGAAGGATAAGTACTAAATAAAATAGAATATATAGATTTTAAAAGGGTATTTTTGGAATAATTGGGTGGGATATATAAACCTAATTTTATTTATAATTTTTGGTTTAGAAATAGATTTAGTTGGACTTATATAACACCATTAAAAATAATTATTCAGTTTGACAGATCTAGGCCCATTTTTCCAGGCCGGAATCGAAGAATTGGCTCTATGAATTCAGGCCTTCTTGAATTATGAAAACGACGTAGTTAGACATACAGCCATTAAATGTTTCAGTAAGTAAATTAAGAAGAAAAGAAATTCTTATTTCAAAGTAATTCTGAAAATTTTAATAAATGAATTTATTTTTCTAATACATTAACTTGTAACTATATGGATAATTACTAACGAATGTCCTTTGTGATGTAAAATAATAGAAAATAAATTAATCAGGAGTGATTTTCAGCCCTCATCTATTTGATCCTTACCGCCATGACTAAGTACACACCATCTATAATTTTGAGTAGTCCAAGCCCAACTCATCAACCAAACCTAATTGCTCTTCGTGATATTGAATCAAATTCCTAAAATTCGTCAACTAAAATACTTATCCTCTGTCTGATTTAACTTTTCAACTTTATTTTATTCTACTATCTTATTATAAAAAATGAAAAACGCATTTGTTTTAATACTATTCAAAATTCAATCATATCTTATTCAACTCAAAACATTTAACAATTACATTTCTTAATAAAAGTTTATAAATTAATAAAAACACCCCCACCCATCCAAGCAACAGTTGCCTGCCAGTTGTCAACATCGAAATGACACACTATTGGCTAGATCTGGCAGATCGTGTGCCGATCTATCCATTTTCGATCAAATCCACCATGAATTTGGTCAGAAACGGTCAGATCTACGGCCAAACGACTATCATATCTTCCAACGATGGCTAAAATTTAGCTTTCAACGATCAAATCTTTGGCCAAATTAGTGCACGATCGATCAGATTCAGCTAATCGTGCGCCATTCCGATGAATGTCGGCGATGATGGCTAGCTTTCGACAATCAGTTGAGTGGGTGGGAGTGTTTTGTTAATTTATAAACTTTTATTTTGGGAGGGTGTTTAGATAAATTAACAAATGTAGGGGGTTAAAAATAATCTTAATGTTTTAAGAAAATATTTTCCAAAAATGCATCAAACACGTTCTCAGAATCTTATCCTATTTGATTAAATCTCATTATATCTTATTTTGAATAGAATATTATTAAAAATAGTATACCAAACGAACCTATTTCTTCTAATTAATGTTCTTTTTAGCTGTTATTATCAATTTTAAGTGGGGATATAATTGTAATAAAAAAAATTCTTCTTCTTCTTCCATACTTCTACTTTCAAGCTTTATAATTACGATTATAAAAAATAAAAGTAAATCTAGATAAATCAGAATTAACTGTAAAACATGAAACGAAATCAATCAATGTCGTTATTATATAATTATGAATTAATTTGTTTAAGGATTCACAACATCAAAGCCTTTACCATCAATCACTCACTTCTAAATCCCCTGTTGACAAAAAAAAAAAAAAAAAAAGTTTCAGACCGATTAAAATAAAATAGCTAGTATCACAATTTCTTATTAAGGAAATTTCCTGTTTTATTATTACTTCTAATTGATTTAAAATGGGATAAATATTCTCTGCTTTAAATTTGTTATTAATTGTTAATGCTATAAACAAACAAATATATATTAAATATAGCTTAAATATTTTATATTAAATTGAGAAGTGACATGTGCTAGTCAGTAGTCACCCCATGCAGATCTTTCTAAGTTCCACATTAAAGATTTATACGCATTTAACAGCAGCACCTGAGCAAATACCTAAAAAAAGCAACAGCTGGGTAAATAAATAATATGCGAGCAGTTAGTTTTACATATAAAAGGAAACTCATTCTATTATCTACTCATTTCTTTCTAGTTTCTTTAATTAAAATATGTCTTCTCCGTTCCAAATATTTGTTACAATCAAAAGAAAAGAAGTGCTATTATTACAAAGATAAATATAAAAGGGGCATACAAAGATAACCCCACCCTTGATTTTCATGATTTCTCTTTCTCTTTCTTTCTCTTTTTCCGTTCTTTCTTTGTTTTTTTCTTCACTTTGTATAAGTCTTTGTAAGTATAGACTTATTCTAAAAAGAATAATTGACAACATCTACTCCAATTCTCACTCTCTCATATAGAGATAGGCCTTTTGCCCACCTTGCCTCGCCTCGAAAAAATCGAGGACAGGGACATAGACCAAGGGTGCGTTTGGTTCAATATTTTTACTCATATTCTCAACCGGATTTTACAAATAACGTTTAGTTCAATATTTACACAATGCAATCCTGAAAATAAAATCCTGACAGTTTTTTGACTGTTGAAGACAGTTTGCAGTCCTACTTTTATTTCACTTTCTCACTTTTCTTCACTGCTTCAGTGCTTCACCATTTCACTTTCTCAGTTTGCATTACCAGCTTCAGTGCTTCACCATTTCACTTTCTTAGTTTGCATTACCAGCTTCAGTGCTTCACCACTGTCACTTTCTCACTTTACATTACCAGCTTCAGTGTTTCACCACCGTCACTTTCTCACTTTGCATTACCACCTTCAGTGCTTCACCACCGTCACAAACCATCTTTTTTCTCCAACATAATCTTCAACCTGCAAATACAAAAAACCACATTAGCCAAATGACCAGCCACCTGAATCAGAAAACCACCCCACAGCACCACCCAATCAATCTGCCAACATCATCACAATAGAACCGCGCGGCCACCACCCATCACCATTTTCCACCATCATCGCAAACCCACCACGAATACCCACCGACGTCGCAGATTGTCACCATGAAGCCCCGACGTCTCCGATCGTCACAACCCTATCACAACCACGCACGTACGTCGCAGATCTGGCACCATGAAGCCCTAACGTCTCCGATCATCATAACCCCACCACAACCACCCATGGATGACTCAGATCTGTCACCATGAAGCCGCAAACCCTCTGATCGTCACAACCCCACTGCAACCACCCACGGACGACTCAGATCTGTCACTGTTAAGCCACAAACCCTCCAATCGTCACAACCCCACCGCAACCACTTAAGGATGGCTGAGATCTGTCACCGTTAAGCCACAAACCCTCCGATCGTCACAACCCCACTGCAACCACTCACAGACGAATGAGATCTATCATCGTTAAGCCACAAACCCTCCGAACTTCACAACCCCACTACAGCCACCCACGGACGACTCAGATCTGTCACCGTTAAGCGACAAACCCTCTGATTGTGACAACCCCACCGCAACCACCTACAGACGACTCAGATCGTCGCTGTTAAGCCATAAACCTGTGAAACCGTCACCGAAAATATCTGACTTCCGTGAAGGGAACACCGTGAATGGGAAATGTGTTTTTGATTTATTTATTTATTTATTATTATTATTTTGCAGGTTTGTAAATGTGTTGTCTATATGATGTGCGCATGAATTTGTTTGCGAATGGAATTTGCAAATGAGTTTGTAAATTTGTTTACTTTTTTTGGTTTTGCAGGTTTGTAAATTTGTTTACTTTTTTTGGTTTTGCAGGTTTGTAAATTTGTTGTACCCATGAATTTATTCAGAGAAGGGAAAGAGACCCGTTGGCTTTTGCGAATCCAGTTAGCTTCCATAATGTGTTTGTTTTCAAGACACCCAACGCAATTGTCCTGATTTTTATTTTTATTTTGCCATTGTGTTAGTACTTTTTTTTCCTTTTATTATTCCTTTTAATTTGGACTTTAATAATGCGTTTTATAATTGGTGAACTCAAAGTGATTTTTGCACATGAGAAACTTGGATCTGGTGGATTTGTTTGTGGAGTTTAACAGTTAGAGCATGTGCCATATTGTTTATCGTGTTTAGCGCATGCATCAAAATATTGTGCAGCTTCATATGTTCTGTATGTAACATGCTATATGTAATGGATAAATTTTGGGAGTAAAAAATTATTGGATTATTAGATTTTTTTTTTTCAGATTTCACTAACTGATATATTTGTTTTGTAGATTCGACATCGTTCTTTAATTGTAACAACAAATTACGCTCATATGCACATATGTCAGTATAATTTATCCCGATGTCGCAGGATTGATTACTACTTGCAACAGAGGTGAAAGTTTTGACGTTTTTCCAGACTTGGAGTTCATCATACACCCTGTTGGTCGACATTGTCTGTATCTTCCCATGCATTGACGTCTTCAAGCAGTGTCGGATCGAACGAGGTATAAGTTTATCTGTGTTTACTTGATTACGTTAACATGTAAGTGTTATATTTTGTAATGTGATTGGTGATTCGTATGGTGTCCCAATGTTAGTTGTCGTTCTCACCGTACTGTCCTTAGATGAGTGATACTGTGACCTAGTCTGTTGAGATGACCCAAAAATTTCTGGCCCTGTTGTTTGAGCGGGCGAAAACTTCGCACGGTACTTCAATAAAAACAGCAGATTACCAGGAAATGTTGGACGACTTATCATCAGTGGTTGGGAGGAGACTCAACGTCACACAACTAACCGCTAAGTACTTTCGCCTGCGAAGAGTATATCAAGCATGTCAGAAATTGCTGCAACACATGGGGTTTAGGTGGGATCATGAGTCGCAAAGTCCAACGTGTCCCATAGAGGTTTGGCAAGAATATGTGAAGGTAAATTTTCAACTTTTTTAAGTAATATTAATCAACGACACCGTAATTGTACGCATTTTTTTTCGGACTGCCAAATATTAATATATTATTCTTTTGCATTACCAACAAAACCCACTAGCGTAACAATTCTACCACAAGGGACTTCCTCACAAGGAGCTTTATGAAATCATATTTGAGAAGCAAATTACCACTGGGAGATATGTGTACACATCTACATCTCAACCGGTGGAGACCTCCACTTATTCCAATCAGGGCGTGATTCCCATGGATGATAGCGACTTTGAACCTGATCCTAATCGGATGACAGGGGAAAAACGGCCAAACACATCTGGCCATGGAAGAGCGAGAAATAGGAGGAACAGAAGCGGCCCTAGACAATCACTTGCGGATGTCATTGGTTGATTGACGGTCGAGCTTGTGGAGAAGTGGACTATGGGATCGAGGGCTAGCAATCGCAGTAGAGATGACAGGGACGAAGAGAACACCAATGATCCATCTGATCCGTTTTCCATGAGCAATTGTATTGACATCATGACGGTCATGCAAGTACCCACAAAGTTTTACATGCCGGTTGTCAAGTACTTATATCAAAACCCAAAGTGGTGGGAGATATTCGTGAAACTCCCGCCTGAGGAAAAGGCTAATTGGATTTATAACGACTTTCGCAATTTGTAGATGACACTGTATGTCCTATGTGTTTGCCAACACTTTTGTATGTGTCAGTGGGCACTTGTCATTAGAATTAGAATTTATAACGCTACTGTATGAACTTATTAATTGTTCTACTGTTTTATGTGAGATTACATGTTTCATATGAGTTTTGGATTGTCATTAGAATTAAATATTGACTATTATATTTTGCTAAGTAGTACAACAACTGTTAATTGTTGATCAATATTTTGCAAATGTGCAGGTTTAACTGGCGTCGTCTAGCCATACAGGAAGAAGACGACGTTCTATAGATGACGAAGAAGAAATACTGACAGATATAACCATTGCACTCTGCGGTGTTGCCACATTAGAAACAACTGGGCATCAACTACGACATACATCCATATTAACTGGTATGAGTACATGTTGGAAGTACTCAATGGTCATGTTGACATGATCTTTGACAAGTGCCGCATGGACAAAGACTGTTTTACATACTTATGTGACATTTTGTCAGAGCAAGGCAAATTGCGATCAACCAGGAAGACGAGTTTGGAAGAACAAGTTATGATATTTCTAACAATCATTGGTAAAAACGAGACAATCAGAACGATGATGGAGGATTTCCAACATTCGAGTGAGATGATCTCTAAATATGTTGGCGTAATTTGCGAGGTGATATGTGAGTTGAAGACAGAGTTTATCAGACCACCTGACTTCAGTGATGTTCCATGGGAAGTATCAGCCAACAGAAAATATTATCCTTTCTTTAAGGTACTGGTTCATTATATTTTCTATTGGTGGATAGTTAAGTTCATTGTGCTATTAATGTTGATAGTCAGTTAATATGAGTAAAATTCAATTTTGATGACAAGACTGTATTGAAGCCATTGATGGCACACATGTATACGCTTCGGTTCCACATGAATTTGCCGATAGGTATCGGAATCACAAAGAAACATTGTCACAGAATGTAATGGCTGCATGCGACTTTAAGATGATGTTCACTTATGTCGTTATTAGATGGGAAGGATCTGCGCATGATTCAAGAGTTTTAAATTCAATTATTGATGATCCTAATTTTGGATTCCCACATCCTCCACCAGGTATAAGTATTTTCTTGATATATTATAGCGTATTTGCTCCACTGTTGAGGCCCTGTAATTCAAATAACATGTATGATTTTATTACAGGGAAATACTATTTAGTTGATGCGGGTTATCCAAATAGAGAGGGGTTCCTCGCCCCTCATAAGCGAGTGACTTACCATATTTCTAACCATCGTTGTAACCGAAAGGGGCCATAAGAGTTGTTTAACTACAGACATGCTTCACTCTGCAATGTTGTCGAGAGAACCTTTGGTGTTTTGAAAAGACGGTTTTGTATTCTGAATGGAATGAACAATTACTTGTTGGACAAACAGGGGAAAATTGTTATGGCATGTTGTGTATTTCATAATTTTATCAGAATGTACAATATGGAGGACTCTATCTTCAAACAGTATAATGAAAATACGGTAATGAGTAAGTATATTGTGATCGCCAAAACGAGGCAGAAGATGGCCGAAATGGAAAAGGACTGAGTCAACTGCAGCAATGTATTATAGACAACATGATGACTGTACGGGATAACATAACGAATGCACTATGGGCAGCACAGTGGACCATGTCGTAGTTGTTAATGGAGTATACGTGTAAGAATAATTGTAAGAGTTGATAATTAGTACTTTTGTCATATATGTATTAATGTGATGTTTTTAAACAGTTTGATTAGTACTTGAAATTAATATGAGTTTACATTTTTTAATATTTATTGGTTACAAAATTACCAATAAAATGTTTAATATTATTAAAATGTAAATTGATAAGTTTTAAGCTTACAATAATACATTATTTTAACAAAATGCACCAAAATATTATATTAATAAATCATTTATAAAAAAATATATCAATCAAATATTCAACACAAATATCAAGGTCAAAATACTCTACCAAACACATATTCTTTAAATCCTATTCTCGTAATCCTATTCAACTATCCAATATTATTCCCAAAATCCTATCTAAAATAATAAAACAAACGAACCCCAAGAAATTCCTCGTCCTCGTGGGTAGGGATAGAGGTCTCCCTGGCCCGGATCTGATAAATTAATTATAAATTTTATCTTTTTTTCTTTAATGACAAAAAAAAAAAAAAAAGTGTTGCCATTGAAATATTGTCGGTTACAATTTTTTACAATGATTAATTACGATTGGTTATATAGGTCTGGCTAGATCCATTTTGGCCATTAATGCCCAAATCAGCGCATGGATCTGGCTGGAAATGGCCAAAATGGATCCGACTGGAAAACACCAAAATGGATTTGGCAATTTTCGGCCAGATCTACGACCATCTGGCCATTTCTAGCATTTGATTTGGTCGGAAATGGCCAGATCAGTAAATGGTCAGACAGATCCGCCAGTTCGTGCGCTGTTTCGGCGACTAATGGTGGTGGCCAACGACCAACAATCGTCTTGGGTGGTTAGGGGTATTTTGGGTATTATTCATGTAAATAGTGAGGGTATTTCTATCAAAAAAATTAATATATGAGGTAACAAAAGTCTTTTCGCACATTTGGGCTAATTGTCATTTAGTGGACATACGAGGACATTTGTGTCCAAAATATTTATTGATTAAAGGTAAAATTGGTATGAATAGTGGATCACCTCGGTAATAAAAAAATATCACCCTTTCAAACAGTAATCGAATTACCTCCTATATTACCTATAGTAATCACTATTGGTATTGGTCGATTATTAGAATCTTTCACTACTTGACACCCAAATATGGCAATTGTCAGATTAAAAGATAGATTATCGATGTTATCTTTTATGACCCCAAACCAAACGCTCGCTTATTTTTAAATTAATTATATGAACCTGCCAATACAATTTTACCTCTAATTAATTAAGTTTTTTTGACAATAATGCCTTTATATTTAAAACAAATTGCAAGCCACCCAAGACCACCACCGCCCACTAGTCGGCAGTGGATTGGGGTGGATGGGGATAATTTTGTTACAAATTAAACTTTTATATAGTTAGGGTGTTTTAGTAAAATTTCAAATGTAGGGGGTTAAAAGAATTATTCAAAAAAATAATGTTATAGCAATATTTAGAAAGGATGACAATTTAGAAATTTATATAACATACCCATCAATTTATTCAAATAATATTATAGTAATATTTAGGAAGGACGGTAATTTAATAATTTGTATAACATACCCACCAATTTATTCATCCCAACTAAACATATCAATATAAAATACCTACCAATTTATTCCAACCTAACTAAACACATTTCTCTAAATATTTTTAGTAATCTTCGAGGTAATCTATCTTTTTATTAATATAACATTCATAATAATATAATATTTCCTGAACCAAACACACCTTTAGGTATCTAAGGAAGAAGCAATAAACCTAGGCTTTTAAGTAAATTATAGCGCGTGATTCGTCCGTTTAGAATTGGGCTTCTTCATTAAGCTTCCCATAAATTCGCAGCTGTGAAATTTTAGGCCCAAAGAGGCCATTATAGAATAATGGACGGAACACTGGGCTGGTTTTATATTAAAAAATTAAAAACATTGGTGATTAAATCAAATTAAATGTGCCTGATGATATTCAAGCTCCTGTTCGGATTCTCCATAAGTGATTTGATTTCTGATTCATTAATAGTCGTCTTCTTCTTCTTATTTATTTATAATTATTATCATTATGAGTTAATTTCCTTAAAATCCTTTTAGGACACGTGATGATCTCTCAAGGTGGCTACACTGGAGCCAATGGATCATGTCAAATGACAATTCAAGTCTAGATATCACCTAAGATAAGGAAGAATGGCTTGGGATCCATCAAAGACAAGAGTTAATTTGACAAATCTAGGAAATGTGAGAAATCACAATTACCCTGATCTCTGACTCATGTTTAATCTTCGAGAAATCTACGGGTATAAATTAAGGAGGAAGTTGTTGTTTTGAGCAAGACACAAACACTAAAAGACCTATGGCTTCTCATTGAAAATAGAAAAAAACATTCTTCCTTCCTTTTGAAAGTTGATTCTTATTTAATTGGTCCACATAATAGCAAGAAAAAAAAAAAAAAAAAAAAGGGTAATATGGAGAGAAAATAAAGGTCCACATTGAATTTGAAGGCACGCCAACGACCAGCTTTTCGCCCATTCCTAACTCCGTCAACTTTTGTAGACCACCAGTTGCAGTTGGGCCTACAGCAGGAGATTTGTCTTCAAAAGTCCAAGCCCTTTACCTCAGATTCATAAGTGCCACTGATGTATGACGAAGGCCCAGATCAATGAAATTGATGCCAACAACGATAATTATTATTAGTTTTTAAGTAATGTTCTGAAAATCGGACCGGGTTTTGACGCAATCAAAGTTCTGGTTCACAGTTTGACTGGTCTGACCAGTTGGGTCGTCCGGTCCGATCTAATTTTCAAAACATTGGTTTTAAGTTTGTTGCTTCTCTAGACGTTGATCAAATTCAATATAAGCTTTTCCTCACTCGACACATCAAATAATTTGTTGATCGAATTTTCAACAATGCATTAAAATAGTAAAATTAAATACAATTATTTTTTATGTGATACTTTTTATTTCATGAGAGCATAATAAAGTTACTTAAAGACTTGTCTTTGTTTTTTTCATAGTGATGACATGATACCATATAATTTATTAGTATGTGACAATAATAGATGTTGTTCGTTGCTGTTGAATACTAATCTTGGAATAGTTGAAATCAAAATTAATTGCGTAGGTGGGTAAAATTAAATTTCAAAAAACACCATTAGATTAAATTGGCTCGAACATCCCTTACCATTTAAAAAAAAAACCACTTTAGGCTAAATTGGTCAAAACTGCATTTTTGTACACATTGTATACTATATTTCCAGCATAATAATACAAAGATGAATCTCTACATCTATATAATTATAAATTTTGACATTAATTTTTAAGATCAAAATTCCAAAAAATAATAATATTTATAAATTCAAAGTCGAACAGTACGGGTACAGTTAGGGGTAGATCCAGCATCATTAGGGTACGCCTCAAATTTAAAAAAAAAAATTATAATATTTATAATTAATTGTTT
The DNA here is from genome assembly GCF_008641045.1 of Pistacia vera. Classification (NCBI taxonomy): domain Eukaryota; kingdom Viridiplantae; phylum Streptophyta; class Magnoliopsida; order Sapindales; family Anacardiaceae; genus Pistacia; species Pistacia vera. The sequence continues at coordinate 1,041 of NW_022196728.1, read as the reverse complement.
TTATATGAAAAAAGTATAAATATATATAACCTACAATCAAAGTAATTGTTATAATAGGTTAATGTCAGGCCCACCAACCATAAATACTACGGCCATGTTGGCTGAACGGTTTCATTATTATAAATATATTAATATATATGCCACTAATAAGTAATAAATTTCAATGGCTTTTGTATCCTTAATTTTATTTAATGATTGCGTCTGTTTGTCTTCGTTTCTCAGTCGGAGTTAACTTTTGAAGATTCAAATTATTCAACCTTTTAGTATTCAAGGCGACATAATATTTTCTATTTGAGTAGTTTAGATATGAATATTATTTATTTTAAGATTGAATTTTTTTTCTTGAGATTTTATTTTCCCCTGAAAAAATACATGAATCTTATGAGTTTATTTGATTTTATAATTGGTTAAAAACATTATTATCAATTTGACTTTAAATATCACAAATATATTTATAAAATTAATTTTTTATATAATTAAAAGACAATTTGATTTGTACCAATTATTTATATATTAATTATGGTATTTTTATCATTTTATAATGTGATTAGTTGGCTAAGTATGTTCTAATAATAATTAAATTAAATCTAATTGATCTATGCTAATAATTTAAATGTCGAGAAATTGATTAGCAAATTATATAAGCTTTTAAATATAAAAAAATTTACACAATAAAATGATTAATTAATTACTAAATAATATTTTAATTAGATCTAATTGTTACATATAAAAATGTGATAAGTCACTCTTTGTAATTTTATTAATTAAAGTTTCATTAATTTTTTTTTTATATGTATTATACTATTTTTTTTACTTGATAGTTATGATATCTAATTATTTCAAGAAATTAAAGAAAATTTCAACAAAAGTTGTATTTCTTTATGAATGATATGTTATTTTTAATCTATTTATTCAAGATTTTGTCTAAAATTTGGTGATTTTTTAAAGAGTAATGCTAGTCTTAGAAAGTATACAAAAACAATTACTACCATTAATAATTTTTCTCTATTTTTTTATTCTTTCTTTGTTTTTTTTTTTTTT